>NC_048411.1:13780879-13789120 GCF_013103735.1 Etheostoma cragini | reverse complement strand
TATTTATGCGCATGCGTGAACATCGTGCGCATGCGCAGAACGGATCGTGTAGGCAGGACGGATCGTGTACCCACAGATCCTCTAACCTCTAACCGTCTCTGCAGAAAACGCTGCAGTTGCTCCATGGTTAGTGGTCGCTAGTTCACTGCTGCTGCAGTGTTTTCCGCTTTTTCAGGCAAAGGGGGATCATAAATGATTTATCATAATTGTAAATTTTTCGCTAAAACGGTCTGCTTATAGCCTCTTGTTTGACATGTTGGCCTCGCCTGAAAAATTATGAGCGTAGGCCTATAGGCTGTACACTCTCATCATTGATAAATTATAGTAGAATTCACTGCCAGACGGTCTAGGGTGTCCAAGAAGTATGAAGATCCTCTCTAGGGAACAGACAAGCTGACCGTGTCTGATGTGTGTTTTTCCACAAAAACTTCGATACAATATTAAAGGAACTTCTTCAATATTATTTATATAAATCAATATTAGGCCTATTTATATATTCAATATTATATTCAATATCATTTATATAAATAATTTTGATAAAGTTTCAAGTCGACCGTGACAAATTAGTTATATTATTTGACCTTTTTAGAGACTCTTAATGCAGACGTGGCAGAGGTGGAATTATTCATTCATTGGCTGAGTAAATTAATCCACAACACACTGGCACCGCATAAAACATTATCTTCCTTTAGAAACTGTTTACCTAAAAAAAAAAACAATAACACCTCTATTTATTTATTTTTAAAATCTCATTTTGTATGTAGATACTTCTGTGGCTCCATTTGATTATTCCACACCAACAAACTCCTCTTGGCCTACAGGGGGCGCTGCTCAGTGTTGTGACCAGACATGTGATGTCACTTCCTGGCGGGATTTCGATCTGACAACAGACGTAAACAAAACAATGACCGATTTAACGACTGCTGTCTTAATACATCCATGCGACTGATACTATTGACAAGTGCAGAGCTTTTTGGTGAGAAATTCTCATATGTGACAGCGTCTGCAGGCATTTGTAAAGTTATTGTCGAAATGTTCGTAGTAAAAAGTCGTAGTAAAGTAACGTAACGGCATCTAACGAGTGTTTCTAACGTTAACTGTTAGCTAGAGAGGAGGAGGTCATTTCTCAGTAACTATAGCCGTGTAAATTAAGAGACTATCTTTAGTAGCGCTGTCTTTATTTAATCTTGCAACGTTAACCACACTTAAACAAGTGCCGTTAACCAACCACTGTCCGTTAATGTCTGAACCTAGCTAATCCCTGGAACGTTACAGAGAAATCCGACTGTTTATACGGGGATGCTGACTTTGCGTTAGTGTTAAATGTTTGTTTACACTGGATTAGCGTACATTAACGCACATATTGTACTTAAGTACATTTCAATGTACTAGTATTGTTATAAACGTTACTAGAGTATTTCCATTTTCGCTCCTGTTAAACTTCCTCCACCACAGTAAAAGAAAGTAACGTTAATTACATCAGGAAGTAATCAGCATGTTGTTTAGTTAATTCTACAAACTAAACCAAGTGAGTGACTTTTCATTTTCTTGTACACTACATTAGTTTCTGAGGATTAAATAATTAGTGAATTAGTCTTAACTAATAATGTATGGGGAATGTCTTTTTATAGCCGAAGGTTTTATTGTTTTTAATATTATTGTTATCTTTATACTGTCTTCTTTCTCTCTATACAGTTTTTTGCTGAAAACTGCAGCTGGAAATTTCCATTTCCTTGCGGGAGTCCTCCCAAAAGGGTTAATAAAGAGAAGAAGATTAAATGTGCTCTTGGCCTGTTTGCCTTTTCATATTAACCTTGTACTGTCATGAGAGTTAGATTTACCCAACACATTTCTTTCATTTTTTATTCAGTATAATTCTCCTGCATGCTTGTTTTTGCTTGGATATTAGTTTAGCGAATCCAATACCTCTTAAGTAGTAATTCATTCTTTTGGGTCAACAATATTACATTGTTTAAGCTCCTTTGAACAAACCCAGGTGATCTGACATTTTATCCGAGTTGGTTTGTCTCTCTTTAGGCGACTTCACTGTTATGCCATGGACCCATCAGACAACATGGGGGCCCTCAACCACATGGTGGAGGCTGTGGCACTGGATAATGGTCCTGCTCCTGACAGCTCCACCGGACAGAAAGATGCCTTGCCTAACGACATGCTGAGGTTCTCCCTCCACATCTGCTTTAACACTTCTATTCTAATGCAGTTTACAATGGCTGAGTGCTGGTTTATTTGAACACCCCAGCACCTAAACTTTCCATCCACTTGTTGTATCCCCATGACAGCACTTTAGCTCTTGTTCTAAAACAACTACGATCTTAAAAATTGCTGAAATTACTGTTTACAGAATAAAACAACAGATGTCCAACCAATGCTTTGAGATGGCAGTGCAGCTCCAAGCAGGTATGTGCATTCCCCAATCATATTGCATTTTCATTAAGTGCACACACCAAGCAATAATATTTGATCCTGTAACAGGAAAAAGTAAGAGATCATGCAGCACATCTGAAGCTGAGAGAGACTTGTGAGTGTTTGAAATAAGATGGGTAATGTTTATCTCAAATGTAAACCAAATGGATGATTAGAGTTGCTTTCAAAATGCATTAACATACTGTATCTTTTTCATTAAATGTTGCAGGCCAGATTACGTCAAAGAGATGGAAAGAGTTAAGACAATTAATTTTAACAGCACATTGGCACTGCACAGGTAATCTGATGCCTTATCCTCTGTGATGAGGGATTTCCCCACTATATTACATGGACATATAATCAAGTAGCAGTAAACTTTGGACCAATAATTGATTTAAATGTTGTCTTTCAGAATGCAGATGTGGCATGCTATTGGAGAAAAACTGAAACAGAATGATTCCGAGGCAGTGTAAGTCAATTGACAACATATTGACAACTGCCACATTTATTTTTTGAATACTTTTTTTGTGAATTGTATCATATACTTTTTCTCAGGGCCCTGAAAGCTGTGAATGATCGCTGCATGGCTCTTTGTTCACAAATAAAACAACTTCAACAAGTAAGCAGCCTTATTATCCATTGTATATTATACATATATTTAGTTTTTGTCTGCAATATTCCCATATTTATAACAATTGTATATATGTATAAAAATAGTATCACTGTGTTCTTGATTATCTCTTTATATAGATGTGTTTACAATTGTTCAGATTTAAGAGGACAGATTGACTCCTACAGCAGACAGCTAATGCTTCAGGTCTTGCAAGTTTACTGCCACAAGTTGAGATGTGTGAATTAAAATTGTAATATACTTGTGGTAGAAAGAACATGCTTAGAGGGGATGTATTCATAACTGCTGAATCCTGGCGAATTTACCCTCATCCTTCGGGGCCACAGTGACCTTCAGACCCTCTTTGAGATGTGAAGAGGTTCAGGCTGACTAGTCATATTAGAAGACCTTGAGGTGTGTCAACTTCTTGAGATATGCAGGGGAAAGGAAACAGGTTCCGTCTGCTATTCTAGACTCTGTAGTTGAAAAAAGTAGGAAACACCCCTCTTTAGGACCTTGTTTTAAATACCATTTAGGATGTATTTTGGGAATAGAGTGGGGGGTCTTTAAGTTTTGATGATAGACTCTTTCATCAGACTCTCCTGTTATTGAGTCTAAATAAAACAATATACTCAAGTAAAATCAACAGATGCTGATACATGAGGGCTGTTTTTATTTATCAAAATATAGATTGATGTGAAACTACGATTTTTATACATCAATAATGTTATGTGAAATTGAGATTATTCATTTTGAACCAAATTGAATTTTCTTCTGTTTTGTTAACAGGAGTCCAGAGATCTTCAAGATGAAATTACAGAAATACAGAAGAAGAGGCTTGGTAGGAAATATGGTTTAGAACTAAAAAGTACAATTTGAGTTTGATTACATTTTTTTTTCCCATATTGAAGTTTGTTGACAATTTGTGTGTGTGTGTGTGTGTGTAGAGATGAAGCGGCTCACACATGAGAAAATGAAAGAGATGGAGGAGTTGATGTCCAAGAAAGGGCACCCGGAAACCGAGAAGTACAAAGCTGTGTTGGAGAAAGGCCAGGCCAACCTGGAGAAGTACAAAAAGATGATCATCATGGCACAGAACGTCCTCAGGGTACATCAATTATACAGGAATTGTGTTAAAGAAAATACACTATCCGTCTGTACAATGTTTTGTACTTGTTTTTTTAAATTAATTGTTTGTATCTGTCCCTGGCGCTGTGGGTCTAGAAAAGCCCTTTACCAATCAAATGTAGTACTATTAATATTAATATTATTACAGTGTTTGAAAATTGTTATTGCCTCAATGGCATTTGCAGCTGGTGCAATCTAATCTGGTGTACTTCTCTTCAGGGCATCCTCTTGGCCTGTAAAGTCAACTGGCTGGATGATCCCAAACTTCGAGACATCGGCATGACGCTGGAGGATTTTCCCATCTCTGACTGAAAACAAATTCATTTGTTTCATATGTATATGTATCTGTAATGTATTGCATTGTCAAATAAATAATAAACAAAATGCTAAAATCAGTTTTGTGATTAAAAAGCATAAAAGTAATGTACATGATGCCAGCTGCCAGTAGAGGGCGGAGGAGGCCAAGAAAGATGTTAAACCTACTGCACATCCTATCCATGAAGTAGAGCAGCCTGCACGTGTTTACTGCGCGCAGACTAGTCTGTTACCCAGACATATATTTTAATTTCTGGATCTTTAACCGGAATTAAACAAAGTAAAAATGCCGAAAGTTAAGGCGGAGAAGAAAAGCAGGCAGCACCAAGAGGTCAAAAACCAAGGTATGTTTCTCCAAGGAAGAGGTTAGCTTTAGCTAGCTAGCATGATAGCAAACATCGCTCCCTGCTAAAGAATGTGGGCTTTAAAGTTCTTCATCGCATCGCTAAAACACACTGGGCAGTTTTCAGGTCTCTCCGTACCGTTTGTTAAAGACACACATTAATGAGAATTTTAGTTTTCTCCTTTGTTAATATTGGTTTACATAATGTTAAGTTATAAACCAGTAGTTAGGTTCTGGTTCTGCGAGACTTCAGACTGGATACAGGTAGTCGTTATATGAAATGGCTGACCCGCGAATGCTCATGCATACATGGTTATGACACGTTCAATTGTCTAGTGTCTTCTGGTTATTTCAGCTTCAATACGAAGTGACAAAAAAATAGAAAGATAAAGTCAAACATATTGCCCAACAAATGAGTTGACCAAGTATAAAACCGTCTCTGGTGTGGCAAGTTTTATTTTTCTAGTTGTATCATTGATTGAGGATATAATATATGCATCTATATACATCACAAATAAGCCTTTAGAAATTTTAACACTATTATTTTACTAACGATTGAACGATTTTACAGTGAAAAAAAAAGTACAAAACAAGTTTTCACGATCCAAGTTTTACTCCCTAAAAATTGTAACGTTAGGGCTTCACGGTATATGGAGCATATACGATAATGTTGTTGAATATCACGATAACGATATTCCTTGCGATAAATAAACAGAAAATAAAGTGTACTCAGTTATGTTACTTTCAGTAGTCTTCTAAAACACAACAAATTGAATGTTGAATTCATAACAAATGAAAAGATGTAATTTCAAACATTTTATGGGACACATGTCGAATTGAATATAAAGGCACCACTGAAAAATAACACTTAACAATTTAAAGTGCTATTTTTTGTCGCAGACCTTCGCAATGTAAATTGCACAAATTGATGTCACGATGGCAATTAAAAAAAAAAAACTATATTGTGCAGCCCTAATAATCATATTACAAATAACATCTTATATTACATTTTTTAGATCCTAGGATATTCTCACTCCTGGGACAAACACCTTAATACAAATTATGCAAGAGCCCTTGAATTAGAATAAGATCTACTTATTTGACAATAAATGCTGTACTGATTAACATCCCACAAGCCTAGTACAAAGTGTCCCAATCCTGTCTGTTACAGGCATCATGTTTAACACCGGCATGGGTCAGCACATCCTGAAGAATCCATTGATCGTAAATGGGATCATTGAGAAGGTACGCTGGGCGCTACTGGAGCACTCTGATACTGCATCACGCACACAAGCACCCTGTAAACAAAGACTGTACACAGAGGATCGTGATGCACAGTGTTCCTAAACCATGGGTGTGTTTTTTAGGCTGCGCTGAGGCCGACAGATGTGGTTCTGGAGGTGGGACCTGGAACTGGTAACATGACAGTGAAATTGCTGGAAAAAGCCAAGAAGGTAAGAGCGTCGAGTGTTTTCATTCTTGCTTTCGTGCTAACACATCTGAAACTACAAACCTCTGGATAATCGGATGGGCGATATCAAAGGTGACTCTGATGCTGTGATCAGGTTATGCAAAAACAAATGTTATCTTAGCCAAATTACTTAAAAGGAGTTACAATGTGTTACCTTATGTGATGTTACTTGCCCCCATTCACTTACCTTTGAACAAAGCAAGAAATATTAACGGTAGAGTAATGTCTTTAGTCAGGTTTATTCGTTTTTTAACCCATGGCTCATGAAAATGTTTTTTTTTTTCTTTAGTTGGAGAATGTTACCACTAAACTGGAACTCATTAGGTTTAAATACAGCCTATTAAATGATTGTCACTGTTGAGTCATAACAGAAATTATTCTGGCAGGTGGTGGCTTGTGAGTTGGACTGCAGATTAGTGGCTGAACTTCAAAAAAGAGTACAATGCACGTGAGTGGAGACTACAGCTCCGTGCCATCACATATATTGGCAAAGTATCTGAGATTAAATATAAAGTGAAATACATAATCTAATAAAATGACATTTTGCTTTCCAACAGACCCATGCAGACCAAACTTCAAATATTAGTCGGAGACGTGTTAAAAACAGATTTGCCTTTCTTCGACGTCTGTGTGGCTAATTTACCTTACCAGGTAAAGAGACCTCCACCTTGCACACAGCTGAGTCGCTCTCATTCAATACACGTGTCTCAAACTCGGCTTTTCTTCATTGTGCAGATTTCGTCACCGTTTGTCTTCAAGCTCCTGCTACATCGACCTTTCTTCAGGTAAGAAGCAACCGGATGCCCACTGAGAGTTTTTAACTGTGATCACCGATCAATGTCCAGGTTGGGCATCTAGCAACTCTTTAGTGTTTTACTTTTGCTCAGGTGCGCCGTGTTGATGTTCCAGAGAGAGTTTGCCATGCGCCTTGTCGCCAAACCTGGAGACAAGCTGTTCTGCAGACTGTCCATAAACACACAACTACTGGCTCGTGTCGACCATCTGATGAAGGTCAGCAGGCACTCTCTGACATCTGTCTGACATGCCAACTGCAACTCTCTACAAAACAGAAACATTGTGAAAGTGTCTTTTAGATGCTTTACTTTCACCATTTTTCAGTGTTGCAACAACTGTGTCTTAGTGTTGATGTTCCCCCTCCCCCCCCCCCCTCAACCAGGTAGGGAAGAACAATTTCCGTCCTCCTCCAAAAGTAGAGTCAAGTGTTGTCAGGATAGAACCGAAAAATCCTCCTCCTCCAGTTAACTTCCAGGTGAGGTTAGTTAATAGTTAAGGCTGGGAAAATGCATTTGATCAACGCAGTAGGTAAATTGTAGATATTCATCATTGTTTTCTTTTCTCCTGGAAAGGAGTGGGATGGCCTGGTCAGAATAGCCTTTGTAAGGAAAAACAAAACCCTCAATGCGGCTTTCAAGTAAGTACATGCCTGCTACACACACGGCCACACTAATCCCCCCCCCCCCCGACATGCTCTTTAGACAGAGCGATCATGTTGGTTTCTAATTTCCAGGTCCACTGCGGTAGAACAGCTGCTGGAAAAGAACTACAGAATTCACTGCTCTGTAAATAATGTGGTGAGTCATAGTGTAGTTTTTTTTGGTCCTGTTGGACGTGAGTGTTTTGCATCTGTACTCTTAGGGTCCCTCCTCAGCCAGTTTGAATCTAAAGTCTTGTGCTCCATCTTGACAGGAAATCCCAGCAGACTTCAGCATCACCAAGAAGATTGAGGGTGTTTTGCAGGAGGCTGAATTCAGTGAGAAGAGAGCCAGGTCCATGGACATTGATGACTTCATGGTGTAAGCTGAACATCTACTATTTACTTATTTTCAACCCTTTGCCCCCAAATGATCTACTTAAATACATACAGTGGGTACGGAAAGTATTCAGACCCCTTTAAATTTTTCACTCTTTGTTTCATTGCAGCCATTTTCC
>NC_048411.1:13778389-13780779 GCF_013103735.1 Etheostoma cragini | reverse complement strand
TTGGAAAAAGGCTGCAATGAAACAAAGAGTGAAAAATTTAAAGGGGTCTGAATACTTTCCGTACCCACTGTATCTGTTTTAATTACGAGTGTGTTTTTCATCCTCAGGCTGCTTCATGCATTCAACTCTGCAGGGATCCACTTTTCTTAAATGGCCGAGGTTAACTCTAGAGAACAGTGGTGTGTCTCTAATGTCCTCTGGCCTTTATGACGAGAGGGGAGAAGTCAGCAGCCAGATGAGTGGGAAGACTGTCTGACTGATCTCTCCTCTTCTGGAGCTTTGTTTGGATGACTTGAATTTCAAATGTTGAAATAGTTAGATGAAATATACAAAGGATATTGGAGGATACGTTTAAAGAGCTCATATTGAGTGTGTTATTTTACCCGTATGAGGACAGAGAAAGTGGGCCTGGGCATGCGTGGGCAGCTTTAGGCAGATGGAGGTTGTATAAGCCCTCTTGGCAGAGCGAGGGCCTACGTCCGTCTGTCTGTCTCTTTCTCTCTGTCTCTGTCATTTATTGAAAATAATCTGTAATGGATGATTATTTATAATCTACAAACAATCTACAATTTGTATGTCAAAAGTACCTACTTGTGAAGAAGGTAATTATTTAACAAGTGTAGATTTTTGAGTGTGTGCAGTCTCTTAAAATAAATTCTGACTGTGCTCAAGTTTTCTTTCCTTCTTACGCTTTTATTGTTCTGTCTAACACCATCTGACTAAATGGTACTGCAGACCAAGTGGTGCGCAGATTCTCCAACTATCGATTACTTTCTTATAAATTCAGTTGTATTTTTTTCAATTAAGCATTGTCATTTTCTTTGAAACTTTACAGCTAAACTGGTCATTAGAAAGCATGTTGAAACAAAAGTCCTGATCAGGGGCTCTCACGTATTAATGGCTGAGTAATTTTAGTCAGCCAGCATATGGATTGTGATTATAGGCAAACTTAAAAAATCCTTCTATGGCTGCAGTTTGGAGCCTCTCCCGTCTCATGCCCTCCCGCCATGCTGATATTGTATATAAATTGTATTTGCAGCAATGTTCCAGTTAAGTGTGAAAACAATATAGACTATACAATTAAAAATGAGTTTTGGAGAGAGTGTAACATGTTTATTTTTGTATTCTTGTTCTTGTGTGTGCAGGTCCTTGTTATCCCTTCTCAGGAATGCTGCCGTTAGTTGGCAGAAATGACTGCGTCGCAGATCCAGGTTTCATCAAATGTAGGCTACGTAAATATCAGGGAACACAATTCCAAAATGGCAAAATTGTTACTTAAACAATTTTTAACGTTTTTAAATTGCAACAAACTTGGTCACGAATCAACCCGTGACTCCATGTGGAAAATTATTCGCGTTTTCGTGTTTTTGACCCTCGGAATTTATCGTTGGACGCACCTCGGCATGAGACGAGACGGCATGACATGGGACGCTCCAGGCTGCAGCCATACTCGTCTCCCGAACGCCGCGAATCGCAGCAACCAGTAGATTTTATTTATTTATTTTTGCAGCGGTCGCCTCTACGTCACTTTGATCGTTGGTCTGATTGGTTGAAGGACTATCCAATTGCGTACAGTCGTTTGAACTATGCCTGTTGGTCACGCCTCTTGTGCAGAGTCTGGGCCCCAGACCAACGCCCAGACTGAAACCTATTGAGCTATCTATCTTCGTCTGGTTATAGCCAGACTAGAACATCTTTGAAGTTTATTGATTCTTTCTTCTCTACAAATTAGTAATTAAAGTGACAATCAGTACCCTCACTGTCAATGAAGTGTGCAGTTGTAGGTAATCACTGTGACCACTAGAGGGCAATCAACAACATGCTTTGGTGTCCATTGGTCATCTGTCAAGCTGCTGGACACACTAGCGCTTCCGGTGAGTTTCTTTCAAAATACAACGAATTCGTTGTTTGATATAGAGGTAATAGTTAATCTTCTAATCAACCTCGGTATTGTTGACTATGTACATAATGCCTATAATGCCATTTTACGTTCTGTATGACAAATCAAACTATAAGTAATTGTTCAGATGTCCAGTGTGCCTTGACGCAACATGCAGCATCAACCTTACAGGTTAGAAGTAACTGGTTGTATAATTTTACAGCGATGTGCAGTGTCCTTTATGTCCTCTCCCAATGGTAGACCCTAAATCAGATCTGTTAGAATGGTCGACATAGTCAAGTTTAGGTGTGGGGGTTGGTTACGGTAAGAACACCAAGGTAAGCCATCAGAGGCAGAAAAAGGTGGGCAACGCCCACGAGGCACCATCAATTCAGTACAATGCATGACGTCATATTTTTCCTCCGTAGAGATACCTGTGGGTACACGATCCGTCCTGCCTACACGATCCGTTCTGCGCATGCGCACGATGTTCACGCATGCGCATAAATAC
>NC_048411.1:13778061-13778289 GCF_013103735.1 Etheostoma cragini | reverse complement strand
TTTTTTTCTTCCAGTGATATAGATGGTAATTATGTTTGATAATTCTGTACTCTCTATAACAGCTGTCAGGGAAGATGAGTATTATCTTGCAGGCAAAATGATTGCTGTGTCCGTCATACACGGGGGACCAGCACCACATTTCCTCTCAAAGGACCTTGTCAACCACATAATAGGGAAGCCAAGTTTCAGCGCCACTGTGGAAGATGTAAAAGATGAGGATATAGGGAG
>NC_048411.1:13777458-13777776 GCF_013103735.1 Etheostoma cragini | reverse complement strand
AAAACAGCACAATGTTCCAAACAGCTGGATGCTTCCGACCTGTCAAAGCTTGTGAGAAGCATACACTTGTGGAGGAGTACCTCAAATGGTACATTATAGACCGCAACCACATTGCCATTCAACGGTAATATTTAAAACCCTTTTTTTCTTTGCCAACAAATCATCCAAAAATGTAATAGTTTAGTTTTTAACTTATCCAACATTCAGTCAGTATTACAAATTGCCTATCACTGCAGCCTGGTCACACTGTGAAACAGTGTCACCAACATATTGCAGTTCCCCTGGTTTATTTCTAGCTAGTACTAATGAAACAAATCA
>NC_048411.1:13777263-13777448 GCF_013103735.1 Etheostoma cragini | reverse complement strand
ACCATAAAGGTTCAGTAATTAGCAGCTCAGGTTATGCTCCATTTGACCCTCAAATACCATCCGGCTCATCTGTCTATTTTTCCTTTGTGTGCTTAGTGCTCAAATAAATGTTTGTGCTTTGTTTACCACACTTCTGTTTCTTACAATGTGAAAGCAAGATTTTTAGGAGATAAGTACAAATCATG
>NC_048411.1:13776941-13777253 GCF_013103735.1 Etheostoma cragini | reverse complement strand
CTTTTTTGACATCACAACTAATTTCTGTACACTATGAAATGTTGTCTGTATGATCCCATATAAACAATCTACTTTACCTATACGCATGAGATTATACAATCAGAATTTATGTCAAAATATATAAAATTGTGAAAAAAAGCCACCGCTCATCTGTGGGCAAGATTCTTCTGAGAGGTGCTGGAGCTGAACATTTTTTGAGACAAAAAATACAAAAACAGCAACCGCACACTCCGCAATTTATTTCTGCAAGCTTTCAGTCTGTGACCTCCTTCAGGCATACACAACAAGTGAAAGCTTCAAGAAATAAATTGA
>NC_048411.1:13776691-13776877 GCF_013103735.1 Etheostoma cragini | reverse complement strand
TTTGCACACATTGCTGTTATATGTTTGGTAGTATTGTTTTCTGTCAGACCTGATAAATCACACCTATGTCTTACAAAATAATTGTCGTTAATAGATTCAAAGACGGACTGGCTAGTCTGGAGTTTTTGGCTTCAGTCCAGAAGCATCCTGGTGTGCTGGCTCCTCTCCTGTGCTATTCTGCCAAGG
>NC_048411.1:13776245-13776588 GCF_013103735.1 Etheostoma cragini | reverse complement strand
TCGGATTTTGGGCTGATTTTCTACTGGAATGTGAAGGTTTGTCATGGCTATTTTGTTAGATATACAGTCGCGGAAAACATTAAGAGACCACTTTTACAAAGTTTTCTTTAAAAGCATCTCTACATGTATGGTACTCATTTCATTCGAGTTTATTTTATTTTTTTAAATACCAACACAAACAAGTCATTAATGAGACACTG
Source organism: Etheostoma cragini (assembly GCF_013103735.1). Taxonomy (NCBI): domain Eukaryota; kingdom Metazoa; phylum Chordata; class Actinopteri; order Perciformes; family Percidae; genus Etheostoma; species Etheostoma cragini. The sequence continues at coordinate 13,776,388 of NC_048411.1, read as the reverse complement.
ATTAAGTGATCGCCTGAAACACATCTGGTTTTAGAGGAAGATTATAAAAACCACTGCTGGGATTAAACATTGACATCATCCCACTAAAACTGATGCATAAACGCATAAGTTAAAATACTCGTGTTGTGTTGCTGAATAATAAT
>NC_048411.1:13711024-13776145 GCF_013103735.1 Etheostoma cragini | reverse complement strand
CTGGTCCTTCCAGCTCTGTCAGAATGGCACGCCTCACCTCAGGGAGTGGGGAATAGTTGTGTCTTCTGTACAGCCCTGCTTCTTTTAAACGCGTCTTCAGCGTACGCAAACTCATGTTTACTTTGTGAAATGTCGACAGCACATCCAGTATCACGTCATATTCATGTCCGGCATCAAAGTATTGCTTAATAGCAGCGTGTACCTCGTCATTTGTGGCGCTCATGATTTGGAAAAATGGAAACAAACCCTGTGTTTCCGGTTCAAAGGACGGACCAGTTCTTTTGTCCAATCAGCGACGATTCCTGTGCCCGAGGGTACCTATCTTTTCCGTTTTGGTTAACGTCGTTGTGTTTTATCTTTTTGTGTTGTGTTTTATGATTTGCTGTTGTGTTTTCTCTTTTTGTGTTCTGTTTTCTGATTTGCCGTTGTGTTTTCTCTTTTTGTGTTGTGTTTTCTCTTTTTGTGTTGTGTTTTCTCTTTTTGTGTTGTGTTTTCTCTTTTTGTGTTGTGTTTCCTCTTTTTATGTTGTGTTTTCTGATTTGCCGTTGTGTATTGCACCTCAGGGCCACCGTAGGAATAGAAGATTCTTGGTTTGTGTTCTAACGTGACTTCCTCAATCTCGTGAGATTATCGTGCTCATTTCAGTGACGCAAGATATCAGCGCCTGCCTTTTTCTGAACCTATTATATCATTATAGACTGTAACCGTCGACGATGAGCAGCAAGGAGAAGAGAAGGGTAAGAGTTATAACGGGGTTGTGCACAAATATGCGCCTGATGGACTATCCTGTCGTATGAATTTTGAACTTTGTCGTTTAACTAGTGCCCCAAACCGGAGTGTTTTTGACTGCAATCATAAGAGCAGTTATATGCTTAAATTGGACAAACCTTAGGGTGCACCCTAAAGTTTATCCAATTTAAGCATATGGCACAGTTGCCTAAATAGAAAAGGTGAAAAACGAAGAAATAAATCTTAGCAGGTGCTTCGACTGGACAGAAAAAAAGATGGAAGTTCAATCGACGCTGTTTAATAGTAATAATAATAATTATAACAACACATACTTTGTTAATCTCGCAAAAAACATTACAATGACTGCCTCAAAGTTATAATGAAGTAGCCTACTGTGTACATCATGTAAATTGTGAAAGTTTGTGTGGTGTAATAGACCTAATTAAACATGAACTAGAGCGTTGGAGTATATGTTATCCGTGTGGATATTTATAAGAACTCTGTGATAATTTTTTTTGATTTGGACTAAATTGATCTTAACATAATTATGTAGAAACATGGTTATTAATGGTCATTTTCAGTGCTATAGTCTGTCCATCCTGGACATCTCTTGTCAAGGAGACTGACAGGCAATAAGAAATGCAAAACAATAATGTTAATGTTTTCAGAATACATTACTTGTTTCAGTATTGTAGCCAAATGTGTGTTTGTGTGTGTGTGTGTGTGTGTGTGTGTGTGTGTGTGTGTGTGTGTGTGTGTGTGTGTGTGTGTGCACTCAGGGCATCCTGGAGCGACTAAATGCTGGGGAGGTGGTTGTAGGAGATGGAGGTTATGTGATGCAGCTAGAGCGACGTGGCTATGTGAAGGCTGGACACTGGACACCTGAGGCTGCTGTTGAACATCCTGAAGCAGGTACATGTTACATATTAAAATGATATGAGTACATTTTTGCAAAGCACTTTTTTACTTACGTACAATGTGTTTGTGTTTTCCGTAAAAGCCCCTCTTTCCACTTCTCTTTCTGTCAGTTCGGCAGCTGCACAGGGAGTTCCTGAGAGCAGGAGCCAATGTGATTCAGACATTCACCTTCTACTGCAGTGAGGATAAACTGGAGATCAGTGGCAATGTCACCAACATCACCGTCAGTGGAAAAAAACACCTATCAGACTAAATCTAATGACATCCTCAGCCTGTTTGCCCTACGACTTGATGAAAATGATTCTTACAATAGTCTGGTATCACAATCTGCTCTTGTCTGATCCAGGGGGCCCAGATCAATGAGGCAGCCTGTGACCTGGCCAGGGAGGTAGCCAATGAGGGTGATGCATTGGTTGCTGGGTGTGTGTCTAAGACTCCCTGTTATGTGAAGAGTCACAGTGAGACTGAGGTCAAGGCCATCTTTAAGAAACAGATGGATGACTTCCTCAAGAAGGACATTGATTTCTTTATAGTGGAGGTATGAACAGTACCCAAGAGAAATAACTGTACAACAGATGGTATTGTGCATAAGTTCAATGCTTTCTGTATACTATCTTGTTTAATGATTTAATGCAAAATCCTCCTGCAGTTTGTTGATCATGTGGAAGAGGCAGTGTGGGCAGTGGAGGTGCTTAAGACCAGTGGTAAACCAGTAGGTGCAACACTGTGCATCTCCCCTCATGGAGACATGCACGGCGTCCCACCTGGAGAGTGTGCTGTCAGGCTGGTCAAAGCTGGTACGTCGACCTTCTGTGTTATAGTACTTCAAGTTGGCGCGTCTGACATGTTTCAGCTGTACATTCTAAGTGTGTTTTTTTTTTATGTGTTCAAGGAGCTGACATTGTTGGAGTAAATTGCCACTTGGATCCTCTGACATGCGTTCAAACAGTGAAGTTGATGAAAGCGGGATTAGAGAAAGCTGGTCTCAAAGCCCATCTCATGATCCAGCCGCTGGGCTTTCACACACCTGAGCGCAACATCGGCGGATACACCAGCCTACCCGAATACCCCTTCGGTCAGTATTTGTATACTGCAGAATAAAGATAAAACTGTTTTATATTCAATTACATCATTGTTATTCCAGTACATTTATGTAATGACTTTTTGTGTTTGTTTTTGCACCAAACAGCAAACAATTAAGAACATTTTAAGATTAATGGTAAAAAAAAATAGCACTTTAGCTAAGGTTTAAAGAGATCTAGATATTACATAACTGCCAAAAAGGATAGGGATCTTCATTATGTTTACCAAACAGGATCTGGAAATGATGTTTAAATAAACCAACACTTCACTCCAAAATCTGTGTTAGGATCAGTTTGAATGTTCATTTTTAAACTGTGGTTTTGTATATTTAATGTAAGCATGTATGTACAAATGGGCATATAAGGTATGTAAGTGTAGAGCAATGTGTTACTTCCTTTTTAAACTGCCCTTACATGCAGTTTAACAAGAGCACCAATATGAGAAAATGCTTACACTTAAATATTTTACCATCCTCTCAGCACTGGAGACCAGAGCAATGACCCGCTGGGACATCCATAAGTACGCCAGAGAGGCTTACAATGCTGGAATTCGCTACATTGGTGGCTGCTGTGGATTTGAGCCCTACCATATCAGAGCTATAGCAGAAGAAGTGGCTGCAGAGAGAGGATTCCTCCCACCAGCTTCAGAGAAGCACGGACTTTGGGGAGCTGCTCTGGAGATGCACACTAAACCCTGGGTCAGAGCCAGGTAAGACTGAGTAGAAACAGCTACTGTATTAAAAGTAGTATGCTCTGTATTATGTATTATACAGTACATACAGTGGCATGGGGAAAGTTATAACAAAGGAGGCAAAATAACAGGGAAATTGCTCTGTAAAAGTGCTGGTTTACAACCTACTAATCCACGAAAAAATGTCATAGGGCTCGTCGGGAGTACTGGGAGAACCTTTTGCCCGCTTCTGGACGTCCCAAATGCCCTTCCATGGCCACACCAGCCGATGATTATGAACAACAGCTTGAAACAAAAATACAAATGTGATCTCTTGTATAGACTATGCAGTTTAGTGAATTTGTTGTATGTGTGATCGGATGGTTCCCTTTTTTCACATCCTGTAATGAATGGCAATTGAGGATCTATTTTCTTTAACTATATGCTCTATCTCCAAACATAATAATACATAGATTGCACACAGTTTGCCAGTTGTAATTTGCTGCAAAACATTTTCAAATAAATAAATAAAAATTAAATATGACCATACTGTAGTCCTTGTATGTCTGATCATATTACTTTTTATTTGTGTGCTATTACTGACATGTATAACAAATTTTACATAGAAGCAAAGCTGGTCTCTTTTCATTTTAAAGATTTCTTTGTGGGCATTTCCACCTTTAATGATAGGACAGCTCAGGCATGAAAGCGGGAAGACACAGGGAAACCATCACAGGTCAGATTCAATCCCTGGACCTTCAGCATTGAGGAATAAACCTCTTTCATGTGCACAAGATGGTGTCTTTACCCACCACTGCATTTATTATTCCTCACAATCTATCTGTCGTTAGATTGCAGAATTTTTGCCGCTAAATATTTCTTACATTGTTGATTGTTAATAAGTGATCCAAAGTTATTGGTATTCAGATATTAACTGTATATGCGACACATTTGTGCAAAATATACAGGTTGTTGTACAAACTCAATATCAATACTTGAGGTATCTTGTTAAGATAACAGATTTGCACTTTGATCACTGGATTCAGAGTCCAGAGTTCTAACCATTACACCAGATAACCATGTGGTCCACAGGTGGTTCAAAACTAGACTGATAATGTCAGTCAATGGTTTAATTAATCATGCAAATTATGGCTGAGTTAAAAGTTTGACGCGAGTTTCCTGTTCACTTTTACTAACTATGCATCTGTCTTATTCATACCATTTCATACTAATTAATTTCTTGAAATTCTAAAATGCAATTGACAGCATGCACAACTCTAACCACTGTAAAGGAAAAACTGAAAGCTATTACAAACCAGTGATTGAGTTTAATGTGATTTAACATTGATAGACATACGCATTTAGGATTATGTGAAATGTTTGGGGAGTATAAATTTTGTCAGAACTCAGTATTGCCAATTAGCCCAATCTAATTCAAATTTAAATTTTCTCACCAGAAAGCCCTTCATTTTTCTCATTTGGATCTATCATCACCATTGTTCATTCATGCAACTATACCTGGGAATTTCTTTCATTATATGTTGATTAAACAGGTAACACGCTTTCACCCAAGTAGTTGGTTGATGTATTTAAATGACTCTGCATCTATTGCGTAATATTATTTCCTTTAAAGATGTGTTCACGTAACCTTTTAAAGTCTTGAGGTTCCACTGAGATTTGACCTTAGATTGCTGGATTCAAGTCCAGAGTGCAACCCTTACACCATGTAACCATGTCCATGAATACACTGAAAATTACAGTACAACTTATTTAATCTACTCTTATTTGCGATGGCTGATAAGGTTTCTTTAAGGCATATTATTACATTTCATTTAGCTGATGCTTTTATTCAAAGCAACTACCAATGTTACATTTGGCCTGCCATAAACATGAGTTGCATAATGAGATGACTTCTGTGGTAAATTTAATGTTTTGTCAATGCAGTTGTCCCTATAGCCAATCCAACCACGTGGATTGTGAAAGTTGGAATCCAGTTTTAATGCACCACATGCATACATAGTAAGTCAAAAAAGGGGATTTTGGTGCATTGCTACTCGCTGTTTTTGATTAGTTGGTGAATTAACCAGTGCAGAAATATTCCATAATCCATGGACCTGAACTTGTAGCTTCCACACTCATGAAAGCCCCTGTTACCACCCTATTCATTTAATATACTTTTCATGAGCAAATGTTGATGTTTTTCCAAAGTTAGAAACACTTAATACATTTGGTGATCAGTCATCGATAAAGAAAAACATGGATTTAGGGCTAAGATAATTCCATATTTTCCAAGCACTTCCAAACACCTTATCAGAGTCTAAACCTGGTTTCAGTGTGTTCAGATATGATTAAATGGAAATTTATCAATTTGTGATTGCTTAGTTATGCCCAACAGTAAAGGTTAAATGACCACCAGCCAAAACCACCAGAAACACATAAAAGTGGATTGAGTTGACATCACAGAAAAAAAACACGCCACTAACTTACAAAAAGCATCCCTTAGTGACAGATAAACCAAAGAATACAGACTAATTACTATCCATTTGTCCCTCTCACTTTGTGTTCTTATTGCACATGAGAAGCCCATCTTCTGCCTCTAGAAGCCACCATGCATCAAAACAGAAGAAGGAACAGTGTTCTCCAGGGTAGGTCTATTTATTGACCAACTCATTTAAGATGTTTTTTTAATGAGTTATATTGTTCCTTTTAACCAACATTTTTTGGGACACACTGTAGCAGCTATACTCAATTGATACATTAGCCTATTTGCGCATGCGCTAACGTGCAAGCTGCCTGTTGCAGTGCTCTGTACTGGTGCTACTGTGACACACAGTTTCCCTTCAGGGATCGATAAAGTATTTCTGATTCTGATTCTGATTGAGCTGGCATTCAGAAGATAGGCCTGCATTTAAAATCCTATTATTGGTCACAGATGACGATCAAGGAGTCGTAGAAAAAAAAATTCTCACATTTTGTAGGCTTAAATTCAAGGAATTTATTAAAACTGCTTCAGGCTGTAGGTTTGGGGTGAGCTATTTCAATATTACTGAATAACCATTCTTGGCTCCTTACTGTTACTGCAGCCTATCTCTCTCTTGAAACCCCTTTATTTGCTATTTAATATTGTTGGCCCATTTCAGTATTTTATAAGATGTTAATAAAGGCATTTTAAATTGTTTTATTCAAAAGTAATTTGTTTAATAGGTATATTCATAGGTCATGGTCCTAAGCATTACTCATAGCATCTTTAGAATTGATGCAACCTGGTGAGGAATTGACTTTCAACTCCTTTAAGACATGTGATTGTTAAAGGGAAATACTATTTCCCACTCATGTCCTCTTTAACAGTCAATATGGGTAAACAATGAAAGCTCAACAGCTCTCTTCGACAGTTCCTCAGCCAGATGGCTTTAGGCATCTTTCTGCTGATACTCAACACTTTCATTGCCACATTTATGCAGCATTTTCTAACATTTATTTGAGGATTACTTTATATGTTTTTGGAAAGAAATGTCCTTGTCAGTAATGCATTCACTTTCATAATGACTGGTAAAACTGTTTTACATATTATTATTTCAGGGCCCTTTGGCAATAAAATAGGGTATTTTTGTATGAGCTGAAAGCACATGAACGTAAGGCCATCACATTACAACAGTCTACATCAGTCAATCACAAATAATGTTGAATTTAATCAACGCTGTGCAAATATCACTATCTATTTTAATAAGCTATTCTTTATTTTTGCATTTTATTGTATTGGTTTCTTTTAATTTGATGTTGTTCTCGGTGATGCAGCTACTCTGCAAACCATCCCACACTGCTCAACCTAAAACGTCAGCACGTCGCTACGTGCACTAAATTTGAGAGACTGATGTTGCCTTTAAATGCTCCTCGGACTCACAGACCCAGTATGTTCTTAGCAATAGCCTATTTTCGCAAGACTGCTGCCTAATTGTGACTTCTATTTAGCCAGTAGCCTATATTACTGCAGATTACTAAACGGATTATAGCAATAGCAATCGTAAACTGGTTAAAGGTAAAAAAACAAAAACAAAAACGGTCACACTAAAACTTTGCTGCTGACTCCGTGGAAATTCCAATTTTTCTTCCAGCACTTGGAGCCAACGTTATTATTATTATATTTTTGAGTAAGTTGTCTTGCTGGGCAAACGAAGAAGAAAACATGGTGATGTTATGAGTTTGGAGACGACGCTGACCTTACTGGAGACAGTGCGATTGGACACATCCCTTTGTCACACTTATTCATGACCTCATTCTGTGGTACTTGAACGATGTACGCCGCTGTTTTTGGATCCGGATGGTACTTTATAATGAAAAAAGGTCTGGAGCCGAGGGATCGAGAATAACGGAACGCAGCTGAGAGGCGGATCGACCGCTGGACCTGGTAAACACACGGTCGCATGCCGTGTCCGAGTCAAGACCTGTATGGTCGCAAAGCTAATGGGAACGGTTGCAGGAGGTTGGGATAGGCACGCATCCGTGTTGAATGCAGGTGGGCCAGAGATGGGAAATGACACGTACCGCACTGCTCCAAATGTATCCGCTCAAGCGAAGGAGGATATAGCCCTTCAGGCGAAATATCCTCGGAGAGAAAACAATGTTTGGTTAACGCTGTTTTATCTAACACTTTAACACACACCCTTTGTCTATTCTCTATCCGACTCTCAAACAGTGCTAACGCAGGTTTAATTGTTGGCGCTAGCAGTGTTACTATTTTTGTTCCATCACTTTGCAGACATGTCGTTCACAATGGAGGATAATTTGGAGTCGGGGTGGGTAGCCGTTCGGCCGAATGCGTTTGAAGTGAAGGAAAAGCATAAATTTGTCTTTATCGTTGCCTGGAATGAAGTGGAGGGTAAATTTGCCATTACGTGTCACAACAGGACGGTGCAGAGGAGAAGCTTTGGTAGAGACCCACTGGCGGAGGCGACTGGAAAGGATGGGGACAAAACAAAATGGACCGAAAGTCCCGTCAGAGTATCTAAGAGCCCTAGCGAAGGAGCCAAGGAGGCTGTGTTTAAAAGCCCTAAGAAGTCCGTCATATCAACAAAGTCAAGTCCTGTCAAAATTCCAACTTTGACTAAATCTGCAGCCTCTCCTGTTCCTGATACTGAAGTGTTACAATCACTAAGAGAGGGGCGACTGTCCCCCTCACTGGACAGCTTGGACCTGGAGGAACTGGACAGTCTGGGCATGAAGGACTGCAGCTGGGCCGGACTCTTCTCCTTCCAGGACCTCCGGTCAATCCACCAGCAGCTGTGCTCGGTGAACTCGGACCTGGAGCCCTGCCTTCCGGTGTTTCCGGAGGAACCAGCCGGTGTGTGGACAGTGTTTTTCGGCCCGACGGAAGTAACCGAGACCGAAATGGATGAGCTTTGCCACAGTTTACAGATGTACCTAGGCCACGCGCTCGATACGTGTGGATGGAAGATCCTTTCGCAGGTTCTGTTTACGGAAAACGACGACCTAGATGAGTACTATGAGAGCCTGAGCGAGCTGAGGCAGTCCGGGTTAGAAGAGGCGCTCAACCGGGCAGCAAAACATCTGCAAGAGGTGAGATCTTGATTCTCCCACAGCATCTCCATGACTTTATCATCTTCGTATTGTGCATTCATTCTCTGAAACTCACAATCACACAGTTGCACATCTGGAGACCACGGTCTTTCTGCTGTGGTGACCAGACCACAATGGAAGTGTGGGAAGTGTGATGCACTAGCCATTCATGTGAGGTAGCCAGGTATTTAAAAGACATACTTAATAAAAGATTGCATTCAACTGAGTACAAAGCATTACAGAAAAGGGGTGAACTATGCTGTGTCAGAGATCTTAGCTTAAAATAAGTATATTTTCATCATCATTTATATATTTTCTTATATGGGAAACCAAACAATAAAAGCTAACTTGGTATTGGTATAACTACTGTATTTTACAGTTAATAGGTATCTTAAACAGGTCAGTGAGAAAAAGAGGTCATCAGAAGTTACAGAATGGACAAGGTATGCAACAATCTAACCTCCATGAGCAGAGGCACAGGCACATGTCCTTTATCAATTGCACACTGATGAGACAGGTGACACTGACAATTGTCTCCATTAGTCGTTTATATCTATTAAAATATTGTCTTGGGAATAAAGTGGAACTGGTCAGCTAGTAATAGAAGGAGGAATTTGTAAAATTAGGTTGTAACTGTAGTCCTCTAGGTAATGTTATACCCTCAGCATCAAGGCTGTTTACACAGCTGAGACGGTGCACACACAAACACACACACACACACACATACACACACACTTCAAGCACTCCTTATCTTTTAGAATGAACACTTCTATTAAAGCATTCTTCTCAGATGTTTTAATGGAACCATACTGGACAGCCCCAAACGAGGCAGGTTGCTACGAAGACTTTACCTACTGTCAGGTAGAATGTTGTCAGTTTAGTTCATAATTTTAGTGGACCTTTCTTGGTTATTTATATATAAAGACTTGAGCAACACACTGTAATTCAATTTTTTTAGGATATTGACAAACTGAAATATCAGATGTTATATATCACGTTTCTGTCTCCTTTGTTCTTATACTGTTGTGAGAAAATGTAGGACAAAAATGCTGAAACAACCGATATTCTTTAAACAAATCTATGTAGGCTGTCAGGAAATAATTGTCACAAATATTAATATATTTGTTATTACTCTTATATGTAGCATTAAAACACATTTATTCAACAGATCATGATTAAAAATAACAAGAATACACATCCTGTAGTTTCAGTGCGCACCAGAACGGAATCAAAAAGCATCAGTCTTGATATCCAAAAACAAGAAACTTGAGAATTTCACATGTGGTAAAAACATAACAAAAATAAAACCGACATTTTACTAAATGTTGTTAAAAAAACTTAGACTGTCTTTGATTATAACTTGTTACTCTGTCAAATAGCATACAGTATGTATGTGTGGTGGTGTGTTCAAAAGTGTGATGGATGAAAAAAATAGATGTTTGACTATTTGAGTTTTATAATTTTTTTTCTAAATAAAATATGTATTAAAGTTATATTAATAATTTTTTGTAAAACACCTCTGTATGTATATTATATAATCAAACACTACAAACAGACAATATATTGATACTCACTGGGTCTCACATGGTACTACTTGTACTACTTGTACTACTAATCAATTAGATTAATGCAGCCTTGGCTTATTGAGCCAGAGAATGCAAAAAAGTCCTCTGAGAGGACAGGTTAGAAAGAGCATTAATGGCAATTTGCCATTATTAGCATCACAGCCTTACTCCTGACCATTATAGTGGAGGCTAAATCAACTTTGACTGTTACCTGTATTTATGTAATAAATATCTTTCCATTATCCATTATATAAGTATTGACCAAGAATTCTCAGGTAAAACCCACCTAGTCGTTGTGAACGCGGAAAAACTATGAACTTAAAAACAGTCAAATTAAAGAATATTTGCAATGTGAATGGTAGGATTTTATATATACAGTATAGCTTCTTATTTATCACAAAAAATGGAAGTAATGAAAAAATAATTCTTATTAATTTAAGCTTCCAATGTTCATGACTCTAGCAGTACAGTAAGTTGACAGTATAATACATTTTATATCTGCTTGAATGTTTACTGTCATTGCAAAGTTAAGAAAGAGTCAAGAGACTTCATCCCTGTATACGGATGTGTTTGTATGACTTCCGGCCTTTCCTTTCTGCTCTGCTTTTGGCAGTGAACAAAAGGCTCTGAGTTGCTCAGACCAACCACCCACATGTCATTCCACCCAGTCAGTCCCACACCCACTCCCTTTCATTTGAGAAACACACACACACACACACACACACACACACACACACTTTTTTCAAAACTCTTTGTACGGTCTGAATTACCATCATGGCGATACAGTTAATATTACCTCCAAAACTCACTCAGACCACCAAAACACGTCATACATGTCTCAAAATAAGCTTGTTTGGCCAAACACTGGCAACAATACCCATTCAGATGTCATACTTCGCCTCTCACTGACGTATAACCACTAACAACAGGGATCATTACATACATGATGAACTTTTATCTTTTAAGTTTGAATGATGTTTCACATTAACCAGTATTTTATTGTAGAATAACACCTTTTCACTTCGACTGTTCTAAAGTTTATGTAACAGGAATTAATCTGAAATTTGCTTTAATATATTTTATGTATCTGTGCATACAGTACGTAAAGCATATAGAAAAATAAAAAGTTCAACCAAAAGCTGGAATAATACTGTAATAACAAAATGAAATAGTATAACTCATACTGGACAGCACTGTGAGGGTTCTAGTCATCTCTCTCTCCTGCATTTTGTTCTCCTCAGCATCACATTTAATATATTTTAGCTTAAATCAGCTGTTTGGAACAATTCATATTTCATTTTATTGTAAATATTCTGCAAAGTGTTTCTATATTGCCATATGGTTACTGCAAAAACGCACACAATTGGCCATCATTCTGAATTGAAAGTGTTTTTAGCAGTTTTGAAAACAGTGTGTAAGCATTTACAAAAAAATTATTGGATTTTGGAAAAATTGAATTTATTTTTGCGTGAAAGCAATGAAAAGTGTTTCACTCTTTGGTCAACATAGACTTCTGTTTGGCTGTGATGAGTTTTGAAAATTTGACTTGAACATGAGTTTTGACCATGTTAGCAATGGGGAAAAATAAGGACATTCAGCTCTTTATCATGGCAAATGCTCTGTACAGAAGTTAATTTAACACACTAGGGGTGGCTAGGATCATGTTCTGTCCTAGGCACCCCTAGACTGGGGCATAAGACACACAAACACACACACACACACACACACACACACACACACACACACACACACACACACTGGCATATTGATTCTTCCACTCCATTTGAGGGCTGAGTTAATGGCTATTTCAGTGATTGCTGGTAGCCTGCAGGATTGTTCAGTCTGGCAGAAATGTATGTGTATTGATTTTATTCCCAGCAGCAGAAAGGACTTTGCTCAGTCAGCCAATGTCTCTGCACTGAGACTGCATTCAGATATACTCCTATTATTTACAGTAACACAATAGTCTCACAGTGAGGTGCAAGTTTTTATTCACTGCTGAGTGACACTAAAAGATGCATTAAGCATGTTCTCGTGGCTTGTGTAATTGTGGATGGGTTAACTGATTTGACACAGTTATCCCACTGTTCTACAGATAACAGTCTAATGGAAACACATGTAACATCTACATTACAGCCACTTAGTGTGTTTGGCGTCTGCTCACTGCACATTATCCGATTTGTGCGTAGAAGACACTTGAATCCCTTTTTATTTTTTTCAATCAAGGTTCCAACAACTGTCGGTTTGGACCTGTTTGGATCCCATTTTCCCACTACATTCAATATAGTGAACTGCAAATCCCTTATTATGTAACATGGTCGTACAGATATTTAAAAAAAAAAAGCTATGAATATTTAGCTGTTCTGATGTTCTCAAGGTTGGTTGTATGTTGATAATGATAACTTTCTGTGTGTGCATGTGGTACAGCTGCTGGAGAAACACCAGACCATGGACAGTATGGGGGAGCTGTTGGAGCTTTATGAGGAGGAAGACGAGGCCTATGGAGTCCTGCTGGAGGCCTCCACACGGCTGTACCAGTACCTGCTGCAGCCCTTCAGAGACATGAGGGAACTAGCCATGCTACGCAGACAGCAGATTAAGGTAACAATTTGCGCCAGTTACTGTAAAGTTAGCTGTATGTGTATAACTGTGTGCACATTAAGAAGCACCAAGCCTCTTTTGCTTTTATACACACAAACACACACACACAAACCGAGCAATACCAGACAGGCTCTACACAACACCTCTATCTATCTCTATCAGGTACCAGGTTATTTCTGCATTTCTCTACAGGCACCAACATAGAACAGTCATAAAACAATGGAAATTGTCATGACTTAGTGTACATCACTGTATATGTGCATAATTTACTGTGATGTATTAAGCAAAATGTATTATTTAGTATATTATGATAAATGCCTTTTCGTTAGTGAAGCAGTGGGAGGTTGGTTAGATGTGTCTTATTGCAAAGAAAAGATGAAGGGTGGTGAAGGGATAATAGGTGGAAATAATTATTGCAGTGCTGATAGCTGATTTATATTTAGCTCACTGACTCACGTCAGTAATAAAAAGACAATATCACATTACTGCATAACATCCATTAGAAATAAGAAAACATACTGTATACAGATACCGTATACTGTACATTATATATATACACACACACACACAGTATCTAAAACACTGGGCATTGATTGACATACTGTGAGATGAATGGAGCCCCATGGATCTCCAATTTCCTGCCATCTCACAGAGAAATAAATAAGTCATATTGTGTGTGGTCCTGTAGTTTCACTGCAGGTATAGGATGATGCTGATACACAGGGATCAGCAAACGTGCAGCAGAAATGGGAAGATGGAGGAAGTTAGAGAGCTTTTCAGTTTAGTTGTGGCTGAATAGACCTTCAGTGTCAGCTAAAGACAGGAATGTAAGCAGAAGGATTAATCCTGCTGTGGTAGGTGTTTCTTTTTGGCGGCGCTGGGCAAAAATTCCACAACAATTTTTCTGTATATTGTAAATAAGTAATCAAGTAATATGAGGCATGTACTATATTGCAATATTGTATATTGTATTCTGCACCTTCTTTTAGCTCTTTTTTCTGATATTAGAAAATATAGCTTGCGACAGGAGACTTTATCTTACTTACAGGTCATTTCAAAAAGAGGGAGTGTTCCTAGTGCAAATGGCCTTGTGACAGAGAGGGTAAAGCTTCAGGAAGAGATGTCACTCCAGTTCAAATTCTGGCATTTTTGCTTTTAATAATAATTTTTAAAAGACTCTATTTGTCCATTATTTCCTGAAAAGTGCTTCTAATTGACTTCACTGGTTTCCGTGGAAGTCTACAGTCCATTTCTTTTACTGTTTATGGTTTTAGCCAGAGCAAACTCTCTTCCTTTCTGTCCCTCAGCTGTTACACAGATTTATTTATTACAGTAAGCATGCAGAGGTCCCGGAGAGGATTTGCCAGATAGGACAATTAAGTAGTTACAAAACTGACAGGTCCCACCGAGATTTGAACTCGGATCGCTGGATTCAGAGTCCAGAGTGCTAACCATTACACCATGGAACCCCCTGGCTGGATACTAGGAGGGGAGGGAATGTTAAACTTCCACTTCTGGGTCTATTTATAGCCATTCAGTGTATGTAGCTTAGACACAGCATGGCTTTATGTAGCTCTTCTTCATCTAAATTCCCTTAGTTTTGGGTTTATGTGTCTTTTTCCCAATGTGTGTTCATGCTTCTTCTTCATTTTTATTGCTGTACAGAGGTGGGAAAATGCCTTTTTTCCAAGAAATCTCCAAATCTAATGAATAGTTTAAGTGAAAAAGTCAATGAAGAATACGATGAAATGTTGATCACAAACTATAAGATTAACAAAGAAAATATAAATATCAAACACAATCATGAATCCCTTAGCTATAAAATGAGGTAGCATGTTGATATAAAGTAGCATCAGCCCAGCCAGCGTTTGAGTTGTTCTGAGTCTCAATGTGGCCTCTAATCTTGGGCACAAGGGCAAAACGAGGCCTAACAGTACATCTAAAGAGTGTTTTATGGTAGGTTTTTGTGTAAAAGGTTGCTCAGTACGATTTATAGTAACATAAATCATCAGATGTAAAGGCAACATGTTTAACATTACACTATGTATAGCAATGCTGAATAAAATGAAAGCAAAGGAATGAGCACTGGCAATCGGACAGCAGAAAGTTGCAGTGGTAAATGATAGAAGTGCACTGCTGAGTAGTGCAGTGTGAGCAGAGGTGCAGCGAGGTTATTTAGGGTCAGACAGAGATTTAGCTCTGTCACCATTGCTGAACTCTCTGGTAGTTTAATTGTGCTCCTTATTGATCAGTGAGCCTTTTGTCTGCGTATGGTTAACAGAGACACAGCGTCGTCAGATTCCCATTATGGTCTTTAACTTTAACAGTCCCAGAATCAACTAATTCAAAGATAAAGTGAACGTGTTATGCTGAAATATTATAGGTGTAAATTGTTTTTAAATTGTAAAGTGCCAATAAAGTGAATTTGTCATTTTATTTGTCCTCAGGAATAATGTCAAAAGGAATTTAACAGTTTTCAATTGTTTGCAATATAAATTTCCTATGTTCTATCTAATGGCGATTGGGCTTTTGTAAGATGGTTAAAATGGGTTTGTATTATAAAATAATCATGTTTGTTTGAATAGGCACATGGTAGAAAATACTGCGTAATGCCAGTGCTTCCATGTCCGGGAGTGTGGCTCCCTCTCCAGGCCTGCTTTTTCCCAATGAAACCATTTCTAATTAATACTGTTCCTCATGGCATGCATCAATTTACTGTAAGGCACGCAATCCTTCTCTACAATGTGTTTATGTGAGGTTAACTGTCCTGTCATGTAAACTACCACCTAATAACCCCTAAGTTATATTAGGGAAACCATTGATACCACTATTTTTTCTTCTTTTTTGTGAAGCCCCTTTACTCTTGCCGCTTTGTGGCAGTAATGTGCGACATTCGGGGATCCAACCACATCTGAATCTCAACTGAAGCAGTATATCTTCTGGGTCTGGATTTTTTTGGCTGTACTGTGTCACCTTAGATTAAACTATTCGTATATAATATATCTTCAGATCCAATTTTTTATATCAGCATAAAATACTGTATCGTATACATATTTTTAGTTTGTATAAAAACATTTCTTTGGGCTTTCACAGGATAAAACTTTGTCTTAATAAGTCAGTGAGCCCTGTCGTTCTTAGCCTTGCTGACAAAAATAGGTTGTAAATATGTTAACCTCTCTTAACAGATTTCTATGGAGAACGACTATCTGGGCCCAAGGCGGATCGAGGCTCTAAAAAAGGAGGACTCTGACTGGCAGAAGAAAGCTCAGGAGGCAGTACTCAACATCCAGGAGTTTACTGTAAAATACTTTGAGATCACTGCTAGAGCCCAGAAAGGTAAAGTATGCCATCACGGTCACTGCCAATGTCAAGTCAATAAAACAGCAGAGGAAGGACTAATTACACACACACACACACACACACACGGTAGTATTGGCCTGCTATTGACCTGTGTGTGGTTTTGAACACCAAGGCTAATGTGATTTGCTTTTAATGAGGCAGTGCAGACAGCCACGGTTTGACAGGACCAGGAGGAAACAAGGACAACCTATTGATCAAACAGCTCAGCGAACAGATTGTCTTTGTGAAGGATTAATCCACAATGTGCCCCTGCTTATCCCAGTTTTTTCATCCAGTACTGATTAGTCCAGTTATTATCTGATACGTATTAGATCAAAAATCAAATGAGTGGCTTCAAGTGCAAACTGGAATGAATGAAGTTGTAATGTCCAAATGTGGCCAACAGATGTCTCCCTCTACATTATTGTAATACATAGTTCCTCCCATGAGACTTTAGGCATCACATTAAAAGACAAGAAAGTGAGTGAAATGCCCACTCATGTTATTAGTGTGTGTGTGTGTGTGTGTGTGCGTGTGTAGGGCTCTATGAGCGTATGAAGGTGGATCGGCGTAAGTTTGGTAAATCTTCATGGACAGCGGCGGTAGAGCGCATGGAGAGACTCTGCTACTCTGTCGCCAAGGAAACTTTACAGCTCCAGAGAGCCAGGGAGATCTGTCTGGAGCAGAGGAAACACACACTTCGAGAGGAGGTGTGGTAGTAACACTCAACATCACTCAAAACACATGTGAACAGACATAAACACGTACACACAGTCTTTTGATGTAAGTTTTTTGTCCTGTCCCCTCAGATGCAGAGTCTGTGTAGCAGTGACGATGCCATGGCCCTCTTAGACCACATGGAGACACGTTACTATGAGCGCCAGCTCCAACTGTACGATATCCAGGTGGAGATACTACAGTGTGAAGAGCTGCTCCTCACTGCTCAACTAGACAGCATTCACAGACAGATGTCAGGTATTTTGGCTCAATTTACAAGCTACTTTTGGACACATTTTGCTTATAGGATAAGTCCTTTATCCTAAGCCCCTTTAAAAAAAAAAAATCCTGACACACATTTCACAAACTCTTCTGCACGATCATGCTACAAAACAGTCTGAAGTATTACTCTGTACATTAATGCTGTGTAGTGTCTGTCTAACAAATGAAAGACCTGTAGCTGTGTCTCCAAACAAGTCCATATGCAGTATTTATGTATTTGTGTTTGCAGAGCGTCAGGATGAGGTGGTGTACTATGACACCTTTGAAAGTGCGGATGATATAAAAGGGGATGATACCGCAGAGAGGGAAGAGCTGCGCAGACTTCAGGTCAGCGCTCGACAGCTGGAGGCCAGAAGGGGGCGCATCACTGCCAAGCGATCCTATCTGAGGAACAAAAGGGTGTGTTCACCCTACTCACAATTACACTAATTTCTATTCCTGAAGTGTATCCCGTATTGTACATACTGTTAATGCATACTATTCAAAATGTAGAGTGTGTGTTTTGCCCTTTTGTTTGATAGCGCTTCATATGTGAGCAGAAGTCACTTTTGAAATAGTGTCCCGCTATTGCTAGAAACCTATTACATCAAGAAACTAACTAATATGTATTGGATTTGGAATTGGCATTATTCAGGATGCTGTGTGGGTCAGTGTGTTGATGTTTTTTTTTCCTCCCATCTTTCTGCAGGAGATCTGTGTATCCAACCACACTCAGAAACAGCAGAAACGTCAAGCCATCCATAAGGACTCTGAATCCCACCAGCTCTTACAGGTATGTGCTTTTTATAATGATGCAACTGAATACCTGTATCAATGTCAGTTGATACAGGTATTCTCTAAACCCTCCTCTAAACCCTCCTCTAAACCCCAACAATTTTCAGTTGAATATTGAAGAAGAGGAAGACGAAGAGAGGAAGAACAGCCGAGTTAGTCAGGAGAGGCAGAAAACTCTGGAGAGACTACGCACTTTCAAGCAGGTATGGGCCCTCCTATTAATTAAATGTAAATATCACCATTTCTCTTTTTTTACTAATCAACGACTTCTGTCTTTCGCTGTTTCTTTCTCTAGCGGTACCCAGGTCAGGTGATCCTTAAGTCCACTCGTTTACGCGTGGCCCACACCAGAAGAAGAGAGCGCGGAAGGAGCATGGAAATGAGCAGCGTGAGTGTGGGCCACCCACTGTGTCTCAGTACCAGTGTGCAGACGGACCCCAGCTCCACACTCACCACTCAGCCCGTCACGGTCCGCACAGCATCTCTTCCTCCTCTGCCTGTGCCCAGTACCACAGACTCCACCTGCTCTCCCTGCTCCCTGTCCTCACTACTGGCTTCCCCCATGTCTCCTCCTCCTCCACCTCCCCCTCCACCTCCGCTGCCAATAAAGGAGGAGTTGTCACCTTCTGGCAGCCCACGTCGGCATGGGCAGAAGGTCGAAGGAAAGAATGCAGCAGAAGAACTCTCCCTCTCCCCACTCGGTCCATTTATCCCTCGCTTCTTCGATAGCAGCCAACTGTTGAGTGCCCGGCAAAAACTGAGGAAGACTCCCCAGGTTGACTCCCACAGCAGAAGAGGTACTGGAACCATTTACCACAGTAGGCTCAACTAGATTAGCAAGTTACAGCAGTCAATCACCATCTGTCTTCCTCTTCTCTTCCTATAAGCAGTGAGCTCGCCCATGGACGAGGTGCTAGCCTCGCTGAAGAGAGGCAGCTTCCACCTGAGGAAGGTCGACCAGCGTTCTCTGCCTCCTTCAACAGCTGACGATGACCCCAACAGCATCCTGGCTCAGATTCGCAAGGGAGTCAAACTGAGGCGCGTCCCCAGGAAAGAGAGAAGGGATCAGGGAGAGCTCCCGGCCTCCACCGACCCCCTGACCAGGAGCATCCACGAGGCGCTGCGCCGCATAAAGGATGCCTCGCCAGACTCGGACTCAGATGATGATGGGCTGGTCGGCCATGACTGGGAAAGCTAGGGTTCATGGCTCAGACGCAACAAATAATACACACACAGATGCCTGCACCCTGTGGCACTCTTTCACACACACTCAAGCACACACAGCCCAGTCACACATGTACCTAGTGACTACGCCAGGGCCTGAGTCATACCGAATATCACCAACTCACCAAATGCTCCAAAGGTCTATGGGTAACCTGTTCATTTACTTTTTTACACTAAATGCACCATGGTGAAGGACATTATTTGTAGGTCTTATTCTTGTATCAGATTGTGAGGATGTTTTGTTTATTTATTGTTTTGTAGTTGTACTGTTGAGAAGCTCTGTACTGGCCTTTTGGGGCTCCAGAACAGCACATAACACATTTTACACCAAAACACTGCACTGACAGTTATTTGAAACTGAAACCACTCGCCCCAGAGCATTAGAAAGGAGAAACTTTAACTGCAACACAAATTAAGTGTTGGGTATGGTTGATCATCTGGTGTCATGCGGGAGATAGAAAAACAAACTGAAGATCACACTGACATTTGAACTGGATTTACTCTCCAGATTGTAAACCATAACACCAGCACCTCTGCTGACGCGCTGTCCTATTATTACTCAACCAGTGTACTATGACTCAACAACACTACTGTATGCTGCACAGCTGGTTTTGTCCTGTCACATGTAGGTGTGTTATTGCCCTACAGTATAAGGATGACTGCTCGTCTAGTCTGATACTACACAAAGATAGTAAATCTGTCACACCAGATTCCTGCCCCTTCCCCCGCTCTTGTCCTCTTCCGACCTTCACTACCCCCAACTCTCACCTCCTATCTGGATGAGGGAATATGTATCGACCCATCTGTTCAACCGCAGCATATGGCCAGGATGGTGGGAGATATAGAGAGTCGCAGTAGGTTTATAATTTGGTGCCAAAACTAACAACATCTTTGAGCAGAAGCTGGTCACCTAGAGTGGGAAAAGGACTAGATGAAGTGTCACCACCAGAGCTGCAGTTTCTTTACTGGGGAGGAGTTAATGTACTTAGTGTGGTAAAGTGTGGGCAGACTTGATTGGTGATTCCCAAACTTCGTATGTGGGATAGTCAAGGCAGAGCTGTGAAACCGTCACACTCATTTGAATGAGGGATGGTTTGTGGGAGGCTAGATTCTCTCAGCGCTGTAGGGAGTCACTGTGGGCTGTGGATTAGGCAGTCGTGATGCATGCCGTTTCTCTCCGCTATTGCATCTGATTTCTTTCACTGCACTCAGTGGGCAGAAGCACATAGTAGGAGGCCTGTTACTCACTGTGCTGGAAGTGAAAACCTGCTTCTGCACACATGGACTCTCACGCTCGCAGTAAACTCACAGCTAACACGTGCAGGAACATTTTCGTGGCAAAGTGAGTCCACAGGCTCAACTCGTACGTTTTTTAAATGGTTTCAGCACTTTCATAGTGAGTAGTACAAAATGCATAGTAATAAATGCTAACATACATGTTAACATGAAGCAGAAGTATTTGAATTCATAAACTAAGCTCTGATTCTGAAACAGGCTCAGCATGCACAAACAGCTTTGATGCAAAGATTGGTAACACTTTACAATAAGGTACACAAAAAAGGGTAGTTACTGTTTTTGAAAGAGTGACGAAGTTAGTTACCGTTTTTCAAAAGAGTAGTTACCCTTTTTCAGAAGGGGTAACTAATCATTCCTTACCCTTCTGAAAAAGAGTAACTAATCATTTGTTAACCTTTCAAAAACAGTAACTTCCCTTTTTTGTGTACCTTATTGTAAAGTGTTACCCAAAGATTTATGCTTTTCTCTTGTTCTTGTGTTGAGAAACATTTGCGTATTAATCATAAAGCACACACTAATGTAGAGAGAACAGGCATGGAAGTATGTGTCAGCTTGAAAATAGCTCACTGCTGGCAGAGCAAACCTGACTGTCAGCACAGTGTTCGTCCATGGTACCCTCATCATGTAGCATGAGGAAGAGATCTAACACTGACGCTTAACTTAAAAACATATCCCAGACCTTATGTCACTATAACTGACCAGGGCAGAGTTTCCCAAAATATGTTAGTGCTAAGGTTTACTTTGCTCCACTAAACAATGACTAACAATGTGCTCAAAATGTTTAGGAAACTGGGCTCAGACTGACCTTAGAAACACACTGTCATGTGCTTTACACTGATCTTTATCTATAAATAACCTTATGGAGCTAACTGTAATTTTACATTGCTTTGTCTGTATCCTATTTTTCCAGCCAAATCGTTTTGTGATGTGTTTGCTTCTGAAAATTTCCTACATAGACCTGTTTTCCACAAAGGCTGACTATATGACCCGCTGTCTGAGAAGTGTATATCAGTATAGAGAAATACAAGAAAAGGGATGAAATAAGTCAAATGCGTAATAATTAGTTCAGATTGATTGCCTAAAAAAATGGACTTATTAAATGCTACAGTTGTTTTTACACTTTAGTGTATAAACATACTGTTCTAAGAATACCTTTTTGCCTTTTTGTTCTACCATTTTCATTTATTCAAACCTTTTTTTTTACAACCTCTCCCCTGCATTTGAATAAAACCCTGTGAAGCAAATTCTGATGTTGGTTGTTTCACTTTTGAATAATTTGAATAATGTGTTTCTTAAAAAAACAAACCATAACAAAAGCGATTTGCACACACTTAATTCTGCTGTCACTGTATTTGAATATAAAACATAGTAATTCTCAGTTCACAGATGTGTTCTTAGCCTGGTAAGGCTGTCTTTGTTTGAATTTAACAATGGATTTAGTTTGGCTGAAGCACCAACAGGTTTGTTTCCTGATCGTTTTACACCAGCATTTGGTAAATCCTCTCAACTGCAAACACACAAGTCTCACCAATCTACGAACATCATTGGCCTGAGGTACCTCTTTAATATCATGAGTTCAAAATTACTTTAAATAGTCAAAAATATTGCCATTCTTCTCATACCTCTAAAGACAATAATAATACCTACATTTAAATACCATAAGTTACAAAACAGGAGAATGAAAAGCTTCTTATCCACTACTGTACAAAGGCATTCATTATCAGTAACAATAGCATTAATATCAAGTTATTCCACCTCTGTCATTTGACTGCCGAAGATAATCCAGAAAGAAAAAAAATTGGGTAACTTCCTTTACATGCGTCTTATTCCAGTGTATTAACCTGTGTAACTAACTACAATATTTGAAGTACAGAATTAGGCTGTGCTAGTATTTAATGCAAATCTCTCGATATATAATGTATTAACAACATTGTCATAACACAGTGCAAACAGGGTACTCATTTGAGAAAAAATATAAGCAGCATTTCATGTGAGAATCTAGCTTTTTAGAAATTGATTGATTATAAAGAAAGAGATTTTAAGATGCAGTTTTGGATTTTAGTGGTACAAGTGCTGCTTTAGAAGTGTAAGTTTTGGTACAAACCGTTTAACACTATGTTTTTACATTGTGTTGTCACACATCATTAATATATATTATAGAGGTTCTCATTGTTTTCCAAGAGACTAGATATTCTATAATATCTATGCAATACTTTTCTGTGGGTTAATACACAACAATAAGCCACTGCAGGGCGTTACTGCATTTGAGTTATCCATCCATTCATTTACAATGTTTTGAGTAGAAAGTTGTCTTATACAGTTCTATAATTATATCATCAGTGTTTTATCCAGCGTAAAAAATAATAGAAATTGAGTACAGTTCTCAATTTAAGTGAATAACTGTGGCCAGTTCCACTGAGGGTGGAGATTTACGAACACCTAGATGACACTCTATAAGCCCTTCATGTTGCACTACTTTGACCAGACAGGGCTGCCACACAGGTTCGCGGTCAACAGTAGTTCACTTTCTTTCGGACAGTGGGAATCAGCTGAGTTGCATTCATTTCACCTATCTGCATTGTGTCCACTGAGTAGAGTACCTGATAAAGATAGATAGAGGTGTTGTATAGAGCCTGTCTGGTATTGCTCAGTGTGTGTGTGTGTGTGTGTGTGTGTGTGTGTGCATGCACGTGTGCGTGCATGTGTCTGTCTGTCTGTCTGTCTGTCTGTCTGTGTGTGTCTGTCTGGGGGCCTTGATGTCCAAAAACAGGGTCTTTCTCTCACAGCACAAATTACACACACATATTATATACAAACATGTGTCCACGCATATGTGCTTTGAAGGCACGCGTTATATCTCAGGTCAGGCCTTGTTTAGGAACACACACCACACTGAGTTTGGCAGGAAGACAGGTCAGGTGTCTGTGACGGTGGAAGCAGTCTGGATACAGGAATTCTCATGTTGAATCTAACATGGGCACACACCCTCAAAAATTTCTGTGTGGCACAAACAATGCCTCTGGAAGATTCAACACTCAGCTGTCATGAAGGATTTTTTATAGGGTGTGACTATATAGGATACATACGTAAACCAAACTTCATTTCCCAGCAGCCCTGTGTAAATAGGTAAGACTGGTTTGTTGAGAGCCATCCTCTAATTCTCTGTTTCCAGTGACACTCCGCTGGCAGCCTGAGCTCAAACATGGTTTCTCTGTTCAGCCCTTCTCTGTACAATAAGTCACTTTGGATCAAAGCATCTGCTAGTTAGAGGACAATATTTTGGGGGGATTTGGCAGCTTTGGCGCAGTTCTCTGAGTCTTAACAGCAATTATTTCCACATGACTTTCAACATTCCCCTTGGAGGGGGCACTTTAGAGAAAAAGAAAAGGGGTATGTGTGTGTGTGTGTGATGTGATGCTGCAAGCTGTGGTGCAGCTCTCCCAGTTAAACAGCAGGTGGCACCGAGGCACAGATCTCAAGTTAACTCTTTGAGAGTGTGTGGGTGGGTTTCGGGGGCAGTTGCAGTGTGCCAAGACAGGCATCCCTACTTCTGGAGAGATCAATTCAACCGAGGTTACTCCTACACCAGCCAATCAGAAGGCAAGATGAGGTATTCCCTGCGTTGTCTTGAACTACAGGAGTGCCTGTGATTATTGGGAGCTTGATTAGGAGAGTTAGCTGCCCTTTTTGAGCAAAATCAGAATTGGGGCAGTGTAGTGTCTCAGTTTTGATGTGTCCTGGAGGAAGGTGGGGCATGGTGGGTAAAATTGGTGTAGTTGAGTTGGGGGTCTCAGGGTGTATATTATCATATGGCTCTGTCTGTGAAGATTAGGCAGCTCCGTCTCTAGCTGGCCTCCTCTATGAGCCGAGCCAAGGTGTCTCTAAGCTCCGTCAGCTCAAAGATCTTGCCGTCCAGCAGCTCCAGCAGCGTCCGCAGGCTCTTCCTGAAATTCTCCTGCTCCTCCTGGTTCTCCTCCAGCCGCTGCTCGGCCCCCACCAGCTGCTCCTCTAGCACCCGACTGCGCAGCTCCGTCTCCTGGAGACGAGAAAGCATCGTTGTCAGGTTTGTGTCATCTGAGGTAAATAATGACAGATGGCATGCTGATAATTTGGGAAACAGTTATACTGTATGTACAATGTGTCTTTGTATCACTCACCTCAAGTTTCTGGGTAAGGGTGTCTTTCTGCTCCATCAGGTCATTCATGTTTTCTAATTCCTCTTTAAACTTTTCCATTTCCTGAAGGACATAAAACAGATTAAAAGGCTGTGTAGCATGTAGGGTGCTCCTGCATGAGCTATTACATTTCAAGCAAGGCATTTCCCCCCTACCAAACACACACATGTACACACACCTCTTCTTTATCCCTTAGCATATTCTCCAGTTCCTCTATGGTTTGGTTGAGTTCAGTCTTTTGGGATTTAATAGCCGGGGTTTGGTTGCTCTGGCACTCGAGCTCTGTCACCTAAAAGGACAAGATGGTGATCAAATGTTAGATCCATGTGGAGAGAATGACACAACAGTATTATGTTCTCAGTTAATCTTTTATTTCCAGACTACCTCTTTTTAACTCATCCTCATGCCAACAATCATCTCTCCTCTCTGTTTTTCCATCCTCTCATCTTGGCTTCACACCATCCCGTACCCAAATGAGCCCTCTCATTTGATGTGAATGATTTAATCACACATAAAAACAAGCAAGCATTCCTGTGCCCTGTCCCTTACCCGTTTGTGTAGTCTCTCGGCCTCCTCCTGGTAGGCAGCCAGTTGTTGTTTCCACTGTTTGACGTTGGCTGTGGACTCTAGCAGAGCTGCCGTTAGCTTGGCATTGTTCCCCTTTAGTGCCTCCAGCTCAGCCTCCCAGTGTTTTGTCATGACAGGGCTGCAGAACACAGGGCCGTTCACACTGTCAGTTTACCACAACAGCAACATAAGATGACAAGTGCTTATGGTTTCATGCAATAGATGCAAGATGTGTACAGTATATCTGAAAGCTAATGATGTCTAATTCTGCTAGATTGAGTTGTGAATGTGAAGGTCTATTTTTTCACAGCATATCATAAACATCATTGTTTGTAACCATCCATCCATCCATCCATCCATCCATCCATCCATCATTTTGAAACTATGGTTCCTTGGGCACAGATATGTAAAAGGACTTCCCCACCCTCTTCAGATCAAGACTCTTCCTAGTGGTTTTCAGTCTATTTGTGTTAATTTAGCATCTCTTTTGGTTGGTCTACTAGTCATCATTTTGACTTTCTTTGTGGTCATTTTGAGTCTTTTGGGGTTTCTTTGATTGACATTTTGCAGGTGATGCAGATAGAACCCATTCAAAATTAATGCTTCCATCCATCCATCTTTGTGCCAGCACTGACAAAGAAAAGAGCGGGCACTCAAACTGGAGGTCGGCACTTCCTGGCCTGTATCTGTGAAAGCAGCTGTCTGCCACATGAGTTGTAATCTGAGATTATATCATCAGACTGGCTGGAGACTAATCTGGTCAAGATACTCACAGATGAGAAGATGAAATGAGAGATAAGGGAGAAGTGACTGAATGTGATTGAAATGCACGATGGAGCGGCATGTTTGGGAGAAAAAGGCAGCATGTGGTCTAAGTATTCGATAGTTCAGGGTTGAAGGGTAATATTAGATGTAAGTACAAACTCAAGTTTCTGGAGGGTAAATGCTTCCGCTGTGCATCTCCCCAGTTAGATATAACCACTGCGGTATAAATTTAAGATTTACATAATGCCCACTCCCTGTCTCACACATAATGTCTGATTTGGGCAGGAGAATGTATGAGAGACCTAAACGTTGTTGAGTACAGACACTGAGTCAAGTTCTTTTGAAAAGGAGCTCCTACTCCTACATACTTCTAAATCCCTCACAGCGGTGTGGAACCACATCCACAGAAAGACACAAAAGGAAGCTTAGCTCGCTCAAGGAGTGATGAGGGTCTGTGTATGACCCATAACAATGTTGTTTTCAGTTTTGTTCCGCCCCCTCACTGACACACACACGAACACACACACACACACACACACACACACACACACAATATATACTATATACTGTATATATTCTCATACTGCAGCATTACTCCACTATGCCATAACACCCACTCTGTGAAGTGTAAAAGACTGAAAACCTCAGATGTAATTCGCACAGGACTCCCACGGCACCTTCAATTCTTACACAACAGCCACCCCCTCTGTAAGTGCAAGTGTGTCTGCCTGTGTGACGCATAGGAGGGAGACGACACTTCATCCTACACATGCACATATTAACTGACACACAACCACTCACACACACATGATGTGATGCTGTCACCAAGGCACACAGCCCCGCCAATGTATAAACCCCACACAGCAGCGAGCAGCTCGGAGAGCGGGAGAGCAGGCGAGATGTCAGGATATGCAGATGGAGACAGACGGAGAAAGCAAAGTAGAGCGATGGAGGGAGAATTAGAGGAGAGAAGAGTGCAAGACGTTTTGACACTGGTGTTTGTCTTCATTACATGAGTGGAGAGGCTGAAGGGGGGGGCATCTGGTTGAGGACAGCAGAGCAGAGCTGAAGGTGTGTGAGACACACGGAGGGTAAGTTAGCTGCCACTCTGTCAAGGAACCACTAATTGTAAAGATAATGTTGTTATTTACACAATACAAATGCGTTATCATAAGAATTGTACTAGCTAATTGTATTTTCTATATTTGCTGATCATTTGATGTCTTTATTTTTATAATTCCACATCTAGTCATGCAAGAACCAATTGTGATGTTAAACTGAAGAGCAATTACTTCCTTGTTTGTATCAGCTTGAAATTGTTAGACAATATCTTGCCGGTTTTTCATCCATTTAAAAAGAAAAGAAACAAATGTAAACAATCTGTATTTGGTAGAGAAGATTGCATCAGAATTATAGAGTTTAATATTTAATTTATCTGTTTTTCTCTGTTTATGTGAACAATATTCTGCCAACTACAACATACTGCAGATGTGTCATGACAAAAAAGAGCACAGGATCAGATTTTTTGTAGTGTTGGGTTAGTTTTTTAATAGCATTCTATTTCGTTTTAACTGGTTAAAAAAAGTTAAAGTTTTTTAAATTGAATTCTGAATGTTTTTTTGTGGTTTGAACATAACATGTACACACTGCTAATACACCATTACTCTTGAATAAAACCTCAACACTCTGTTTTGTGTGTTACTACTTCACAATAGTGAATTCCCCTCCCAGGCTCAATTAAGCTACCAAACACAAGCTTTGAAGCTTTTTCTACAGCCCTTATTGTTGCTGCCGTGTCCTGACCAATGTGCGTTGTCAGGTAGGTTCATCCTATTCGAATATCACTTCAAGAAGCAGGGAGCAAGAGTGGTTGCCATGGCAGCACTGGAGGAACGGAGGCTCGTGGCACCCTGACGTATGACATCGGCACCGTCTTCGTTCACACAAACCCATCAACAGATGCCTGCATCCTCCAACAATAGAAGACCATTCACATGCAGCCAAGGCAGTCCCAACTAAAGGTCTTCCAATATTCTGAATACCATTCAACAACTCCACCGCAGACCTGACAAACACACCTACATCTTAGAACATAAAACAATCCTCTCACAGCCCCGCACCCTCATCCTCCTCTCTCCTCCTCTGCCCTATGCACCAACACAAACCAGCCTACACAGCCCGCTAAGCAGCAGTGTGGAGTAAATGTTATGGGGATGAGTCCTCATGTAATTCCAGACACATGGTAGAGAAACAAACCAAGACCATCAAAGAGGTCCGGTGCAAAAAAAAAAGCAAAATGCCTGTGTGTAGTGGTGTGTTTCTATATGTGGGTCTAAACCCACATGAGGATATATACAGGTAAACACATTAAAGTACACTGCACATTGTTTTGTGTTTTTGGCTATTAAATCAATGATAAGCTTATACACCAGTACACAAATTGACAGAAAAACATTTTCACTGCAGCTTGAGGCACATGAGATGCTGTAAGACGTGATGAACATGTGAGATGTTGCACACGGAAGATATTAAATAGAAGAAGTATAATTCATAAAGAGAACAGATAGAACGAGGGAGTGAATGTGGTAAAAGATTTTGACTGTCCAAGCATCTACACTCTCTGCATATGCCTCTGAGAAAATGTGAGACTGAGGTTTGCTTGCCATCTTGAATGTGGAGAGTCGACCCGGTCTCCCACGCATGCAGCATTAATAGACACATCAGCAGCAAGGCTGCAGCAGGCAGTGGGTGTCCTCTCTACATTATGCTCTCACTGCGAACTCAGATCTGAGCAGCCTTTTAGAGTTCCTGATGTAGCAGTAGGGATTTCTAAGCATTTGCATTTGCATTTGAGCTTGTCACAGCTTTACAAGCTTTAACACACTACTAAAGAATACCTTTTAAGATCGCTACAATAATCTTTAAATATCTATAAAATGTTCTAAGCTTTCGCTCGGACACCCAGAGTTAAGCAAAAAAAGAATGATAATACATTAAGCGATTGATTGATATCTTTAATTAATAAGAATCGCAGCCAGAGAAATAATGAAACAAGTGGCACAAGATTACAGAGATTTTACAAATGAAAAGACCTGTGTACAGGTCACAGTAGATATAATAAGGACATTTCCTCTCCTGAGAAAAAAACACTTCTCTCACTCAAATAATTAAAACTCATGGCTCCATGTCCTTCTGTTCAGTTTATTTGTTCTGGTGAGTGTGTGTGCAGTTGGAGAATGTTTAGGTATATCAGTGACTCATGCACAGAATTTATACAATGCACCTCTCTCTGTCGTTCCCTCGCTCTCTCCGGCTTCTGACACACACACACACACACATACACACACACACACACACACACACACACACACACACACACACACACACACACACACACACACACACACACACACACACACACACACACACACACACACATACACACACACACACACACTGCGGGCCTGTCTGTCTCTCTTTCTCTGCCTCCCACAACCCCACAGTAGGTTATATAAGTCTTACATTAAAACGCTTCATCAACACCTTTTTTTGGTGAACCTCACAACCACACAACTCTTCAGAGAGCCATTATACAAATCAAACATATTTACATGGAACTTTGACCCTTTTTATCTAACACAATCCACTAAATATGAACCAGTATTGACATCACAGAGAATATGAATTAACCATTTCAATATTCAATCTGCTGACAGGACACAAAAACAGCAGGAATGTATACAGTGTAACAGTAGTGCTGCATGCATAGAAGTGACACCGTCACATACTCTGTAATGCACCAAACCAAAAATTTTCAATTAAAAAGATATTATTGCATTGCAGTAGGCAAACATACACAACCGGTCAAAAGTTTGGGGTCACTTACAAATTTACCACAACATTAGAGACAGAATACCAGCTGATCTGAGTGGGTGGCTGATCTTTAATGCAATATCTACATTGCCCATATCAGCGAGCATTCATCCAATGTTCCAAAGGCACATTCTGTTTACTTATCTGATATCATTTTAAAAATCAAACTGAGAAAACATTGGAGAACCCTTTTGTAATTATGTTAGCACATAATGTAATCTGAAAACTGCTGCCGTGGTTAAAAAAAACAATGCAACTGATCTCAGATGATATTCTGTCTACAAGCGAGTGCAATGGAAATTTTTAAGTGACCCCAAACTTTTGACCGGTAGTGTACATCACTATAAATATATGTGAGTTTCTTTAACAAGCATGCTTAGAGTGGACAAAATAATAACTTGAATAATTCCTTATTCCTGAGAAACACTTGAAGTAACATATTTTGCTGGTCGTGTGAGCAAAAATGCCACTGATATCATTCATTGCACCAAAATTCCTCCTGTCTGGAGTGATAGCATGCTGTTTTACCTTAATTGTTAGCAGTTAGTAAACAGGCAGTGCACCAGATTTGTAAAGAAGACCCTCCCTGTTGCTGACCTGCAATCCTTCCTATTTTTGGGAAGGTTTGTGCCTTAACATTGTTTTTGTTATGTGTAGTTATGATGTCGCAGTTTTCAGGTAATGACATCCCTATCAGAAAGAGCAGACCCGACAAGTCTTAAACTGTTCCCTAGGGAGGAAAAACACGAGAGAGCAGCAGTGAATAGAGGGAGTTCACTACCATGCTGACATGCAACACATATGTACACTAGGTGCATGCAGATAAAAAGAAAGACAGAGGAAGAAAGATGTATACCTCTGTGTCTCAGACAAACAGAATAGTAAAAGAAATCCTAATAATGAATACTTGTATTGTTTGTGTGTGATCTATGTGACATTGAGTTTGTCTGGTCAGACTCGTACATGTGTACTGTAGTAAACAGGACAAAAGGGGGACAGTGAACACAATACAATGTGGGGTGTACCTGTGTGCGTAGGCCAGTGCGTTCTGAGACGGCTCTGGACGCGTGTCTGAGTTGGGAGTCGTGTCACAGATGTCATCTGTGCCGTTGATGTTTTCCATGGGCGGAGTCACTGGGGTCAAAGGTGAAGAGAGCTCGCCGCCTGGTGATTCCTACATGTGAAATAAAGTTGTTCAGATGTTACTACTATCAAGTAATCAATAAAACACAACTGAATCATTTTAATCATTGTATTCTTCTTTACACTGTTAGTCATCGTGACTACATAGGGCAAGTATTGTGAAAACATTTTAAAAGCTCAACCATTTACTTGTCAAGTTTAAACATTTGTGACATTTCCCCATAAATAAATATCTGCATGATACTCTCTAATGTTGATAATTTGAAATAGTAATGATTAAATTTACCGTGAGGTTAAAAAAGCTTACATCTTCTACATTTTTAGTTATTAATGGTGTCTGGATGCTTTTTCCACAGACACAGCCCTAAGCGTACAAAACATAACCTAAAACAGAGACAGTGATTTGTTTAGATTAAATAGCAAAGAACTGGAGCATAGTTAGCATGAGAAAATATAGAGCACTGCTTGTAGCTAACAACTATTTTCCTTACTGTTTATGCTGTCAGTTGTGTGTTTTACAATTAATTGATTCATTTTGACACTAGAAAATTCAGAGCCCAAGGTCACATCTTCCAATATCTTTGTTTGTCAGACCAACAGTTTAAATTTCTAAGATGATTCCTTTACAATGATTAAAAGTTTACAACATGTTTGAGAAGCAGGAACCAGTAACTAAATTACTTTAACAATTAACCAAACTGGGATCGCAATTATTTTCTGTAAATTGACTGATGGTTTAATCAATTAATAATTTCAATCCTACAGCACTTAAAGAAAGGGACTTATAAAACTTCTGCATAGTTAAGTTATATGTAATTTATAAAATGTGTAATATTTAATGTGACCGATCTTAACAACTTCTTATTACAACAAGATAAAAAGGCAACAAGATAAAAAGAAAATTGCATACATTAATTTGGATCATCCTAACCCTAACCCTAACCCCTAACCCTAACCCTAACCCTAACCCTAACCCCTAACCCTAACCCTAACCCTCCTGACATGAGAAATGACAGAGGTGTGTGTGTGTTTTTGTGTGTGTGTGTGCGTGTGTGTGTGTGTTCTAGTGGTGGAGGAGGTGCTGTTTTGACACTCATAAAGCTCTTGCTGTTTGCGTAAAAAGCATATTGAGCTTCTTAGTGAGCAGTTCCACATGTATAGGCCATTTAATATCTTACTATAGCACTGGGAAATTGCAGAGTGACAGATTAATGCTTATCTTTATATTCCATACAACCACAGGATTATATGAGAGACAAATCATTTAGCCACTGCTCGTTTGTA
Source organism: Etheostoma cragini (assembly GCF_013103735.1). NCBI lineage: Eukaryota > Metazoa > Chordata > Actinopteri > Perciformes > Percidae > Etheostoma > Etheostoma cragini. Next base: position 13,743,567 of record NC_048411.1, on the reverse strand, counting down.
AAACAAAGCTATTAAGACTCAGGGCTTGGGCACAATATTTAGCACAATGACACTGCCTGTATGTCTCTAATGGACAAGAAGGAAGTGGGAGATAAGAGAAAGATTATGGTTAGTGCTTCATTTTGTGCTTCACATTCGTTCAATATCTGTTCACGATGTACGTCCACTGGGGTCTGGCCTATTGGGCTCAGCATAAAGCATTTAGTTCTGTGTTTTCTCTTCTTGTTTTAGCAGAATAAGTCTTCTCTCATGTTTTCTAGCATATTTATAGAAGAGAAAAGAGAAGATGTGGAGGTTAGAAAGAAAGCCAGCAGGCATGTAGGTTACAACAGTGACTTCCAGTAGTGAAACAGAGCAGCTTGAGGAGAGCATTGCAGGCTTGTAGCAGGAAGGCTGCAGCCTTTATAGCAACAGCAATCTCTCCAGTGTCACCACTATAGTGTGGTGGTGGCCAGCACATATACAGCCTTTAACCCCTGATGTGAGAAAAGCTGTCCACTTGGCTTTATTAAAAAAACATCCTCCCATGGGAAGCACAACATACTGTAGCATTTCAACCTGTATGGGCCGCAGCATTAATAGTACAAGTAATAGACTGCAGTACAGCGCGGGGGGGGGGGGGTTACTGCCACCCTAGCCTCCAGTTTGAACAGACGAGGACATGAAGCCTGTTAACAGCCCTTAGCACAGATTTCTCTGGGGATTCTCCTCTGAAACAAGATCATTTTCTCTCAGATAACTATTACATATTCCATGGAAACAAATACCTATCACATTAGATAGTTATGTTCTCCAATTTATGGTGAGTCAACAGGCAGCTTTGTCTTTTTCTTGAAATGTATAGGGTGGATAGACAACATACGCAGAAAATCTACCACACTGGTGTATATTATATCAGGACGGTTATTCTTAACCTCCCTCTCCCAGGGGTTCATGCAGCAGGGGAAGGTAAGTAAGTAAGTAACGCAAAGAAGTAAAAAATTTTAAAAACCTTTATGAATGTATGCTACTTTATACATTAATTATTCATTAAGAAGAGAATATTGTGGTTTTTAAATGTATTCGACAGATAACTACTGGTCATTTTTTGGCTTAAGAGTAAATATATACTTATAAAAAACTGTGCAAGTCATTTCTGACCTTTTTGGATTTTAAATGTTTCAGATGTCTATAAGTTATTAGCAGTTTTACGAAAAAGACATTTCCCCTTCTAAACTTTACTTTATTATACATTACATAGCCCACTGAACGTACCTGAGAAGGAGATGTGGCCATCTCCATTTTTTCTTGACTCTTCTCTTTAGCGAGCCGTGCTGCTTCTTTATACTCCGCAAACTTCTCTGCAAACTGGACACAGAACACTGCCATCACTATGTACTGTAATTCATACAATACTGTGGTTGATTCTGTTTAGTAAAGCCGTATGTGTGCGTGTGCGCGCACACACACACACACACACACACCACACACACACACGCACACACACACACACACACACACACACACACACACACACACACACACACAGGATCAGTGTGTAATACATCAGTCTTAAATCTGGCAATTTTTGTTTGCATACATGTTTGCTATTAATTGTTGTATTAGTATTGATCTTGGGTGGTCACTGCTGAAAAACCAATTGCTCCTTTGGGGACAAATAAAGTTCTAATTGACCTAATAGAGAGAAGCTGTTGCCAATAACAACCCCCAGTTGAACTTTACCTTACCCATAATGCCTTAGCAGAAACTTGAGCTAACTAGGTCACTGTTAGTAACCTCTTCTATCACAGATATATAATTTTTACTTTCACATACACCGAACAAAATAGACTGTGCCATTGTGTTTTCCTTGTTAAACTTTTTTGTTAACAGTGTTGTTTTGTTTGATCAGAAGTCGCAAGTGGCTGAAGTTGATCTCAGGAGTTATTTTAGTCGAGAGCACATATACATCCAGCGAGCCTGAAGCAGTAAGGTGAGCTCGGCTGAGTGGATTTGAACAAATATAAACACGCTAACACATCCACACAAGCCTACATCGCCAATGTCCCTTTAGGGTGTGGTTCATCACTGACACTACTCCCACAGTGTTACAGAGTCATTTAGTATATGCAGTACTGCAGTGGTCTGAGTGGCAAGGAAATCAAATTGGAAGTGCTGCTGGAGCCGATCTTGTGTCTGCCATTAGTGGAGTTGCAATACGTAACTCAATATCATTTCACTTCAGTGCAATTATAGTTCTAGTACGGTGCTCTAAATGCAGTAGTTCTCAGAGTAAGTGCTTTAGAAGTGTTGGCACCGCAGTTATCTGAGAAGTGAATCTGATTATTTCAACTTTAGAACACAAAAAATACTTCTAACTGCCTGGTAAGAGTCTGTTAAAACTGCATATTGGTACACTCCAGACACAGTTCCACAGTGTTATTACCACTCTGAATCAGTCACACTAAACATGCCCTGCGTTAGCCAAGAAGATGAGAAAATTAATAAAACAAAAGATCTGATTTGTGAAAATTATTTAAGCTTGATTGTAAGCTTTTTTTTGCAAAGTCTATTTAAGATTAAGATATGTTATGCACGAGAGACCTGAGAACAAATTATACCTGTACAGTACAACATCACAACAAGACAATTCAGTGACAGTCGACACTCGTCACTTTCAAAAATTAGGAAAATATCTATGGCACATTTACTTATTGGAGGGGTAATCTATCAATTTAGCATTCCTAGAGTTTGGAGCCTTGTGAGGAACAGTTTTTCTTTTAAAATAGAATAGTCAAATTCAAAGCAGCAGAAGTCGAGATAGCCTAACTTTTGGTCCCTAATTTGAGTCATGCCCCCAAAATAAAGCCGAAACTTAGAGGACCCTTAATTCCTCACACTTTGAGCTCCCTCCTGAGCCACTAAAGACCGTTTACATCGGTTTTCAAAGGTCATAAAGTTATTCTCAAGGAATAAACTAAACTACACTGATATCAACTAATATGTAAAATATGTGTTTCCCCTTTAAGCCAATCTTTGGGCTGCGGGAAATTTTTCCACTTATAGAACACAGTTGTACAAATGGGCAAATGATTGGGAAAGAGGAGTTTAAGATTTACACAATAGTTGTCGAGGGAGGGAATTTCGGGACATCATAAGATGGGTTTATACTATGTTTATACTGAGTTTGGTTGTAATATTTTGTGTGTAAGTGTCTGTGTGTGTGTGTGTGTGTGTGTGTGTGTGTGTGTGTGTGTGTGTGTGTGTGTGTGGTACCTTGGCTAGGTGATGCTCGGTGGAGAATCCCAGGCCGTAGACAGTGTTGGCTCGACTGTCCGCCCACTGGCCAAACTTCTGTGAGGTCTTTGTGAACGTCATGTTGGGACTGATGGTGCTGTTGATTATTGCCTGCAGGACAAAGGCAACACAATTAACACATATTAAATTAACTTATTACTGCAGTGTGTGTGCGTAGTGCGTATAAATCAGAAAGTGGGTCAGATGAAAAGGCAAGGAGAATGTAAAGCCAAGCATTTGCTATTTGCTTTTTGTCTTTCAGATTGAAGATTATTCACACACATAAATCAGGATAACAGATGACAATATCTATGAAACATATTGTGGGAGACATAGTTCACACATTAAAACTCAGCTATATCTCTACTTTATCTTTCTGTAACTGTTGATAAGTTTTTTGATCCTGTGCCTATCAGACTCTCCAAAGTATTGCAGCATAGCCAAAAATATCAGCAAATTAATGGAGTTATAATTGATTAATAGAGCATTAATCGGCAACACTTGGATAATCACGCTTCCAGTTTCTCAAATGGGAGGATTTGCAGCTTATCTCTGTTTCATGTCATTGTGAAATGAATGCATCACCTGGGGTTTCTGTATTTCTGACACAAAATAGATTACTGTAAATGACTAATCAATTAATCAAAAAATATCTAATTGATCATAGTTGCATCCCTTAACTTTATCAAAAAAAATAGCTTTGTTTGGGTTTATGTTTGCATGTATGTGGGAGAGACAGGGAAAGCCTGAAAGAACAGTGCATAGCTTCTGGTGGCGCAGGCTCACACCCACCAACACAATAAAATCCATTTCAGAAAGCTAACAGAGGACAGTTAATGTATGCACACACGGAGTGATGAAAAAAAAATGAAATATATATTCGTGACTAGTTTGAAAATATTTACATCTTCAATAGGATCCAATGAACTTGGTCTTAGTGCAACAGACAGGGTTAGTGGAAGTAAGAAAGATAGTCTTTTCTTTTTTATTAGTTTCTTGACACTGAGAAATATATCTTCTAATTTTCATGAGCTAAAATAGAAGGCTACATCTAGGTCTCATATAATTCCGTCTCCCTTGTCAAATAACATTAACGGAGAACAAATTAATTGGTTAATTAATTAGCAGTGTTGTGTAATGGTTCACATTCGGGTTGCAATTAATACATAACAATGAGTTTGGGAGGGGTAGCAGTCAGTGAGTTTATGTGTTACACAATAGCTGAATTCACTGTTCAACTATCTGTTGATTGTTGTGCGATATGAGAGGGTTGTTCAGTTGCCCATCAGAAATTGTTCACCCACAGCTGGTGATCACTGAATGCAAACTGTGCGACTTTGCTTTGCTCCCATCAGTCCTTCACATTTGTCCGATCTTCTCCATCACCTGGCTTCACACTTTTCTGTCTTTGCTGCACTAGTTATTTCTTTTACCACCCATTCTTTTCACTCTCTCATCTGTTTCTCTCATTTAACTTCACCCCTCCTCTCTCCATAACTTGCGGCAAGCGTGCATGTGTGTGACTGGTCCGTCCCTATAAATCATACCATGGGCAGCAGAAATATCCCTCCTGGATCTCTAACAAGAATATCCTAAGACATAGAGTGTGGACTTTCAAGTGCAGACAGACACACATAGACAGGCACACACAAACACAGTATTTGCATACCTACACACAATGAAACATGAGCTGTCAGTCTTGGGACAGGCTGCAGCACTGACCTCTTTTAAGATGTGTTTACACATTAGATTCAGCAGATCACAGTATCACTAAAATCTCCTGGAAGGCTGTTTGACATCCTTATAAAACCATGTCAGTTGGCAGAAAACAAACAAACAATGGATGCAATTGGGGGTACGGTATGAAGAAATCAGTGTGTGACAAAGTGTACACGGACAGTATTAATCATAATCAACTGCTCACCTTGGTGCCATCCAGGCTGATGATGCGGTAGACATTGCGCGTACTGTCGTAGAAGTAGGACACCGTGACGGCATGCTTGCTGGTGGGCAACCAGTTCTTCTTGGTGTTGGGGTCAATTTGGAAGACGTGGGCCCTCGTGCTGTAGATGGGCTGCTCCCTGAATGGGACGAAGAAGAAGTGATGAACCTCTTTGTGCCGCAACACCAATGTCTCACCAAACCCTCCAGCAGCATCGCAACTCCTAATGCCCACAGGTGAGTCAGATCGCCCTGGCAACCGAATTACAAACTCGCCATCCTCCATAGTTACACCACAGTGAGAGAGGCTGTCAAACGACTACGAGATATACTTAATGCCATGTGTAAATGGATAACAAGCTAACTGAGCCGTCAAATTACAACTACTACTACTCATATATTATTGCTCTACTTGTGAACCAACACACTGAATCGATGCAGCTATTCAACAAAAACTTTTTCTGTCTTTCAATCTGTGAAGCCAGCGCTGTCTCTCTCTCTGCTCTGATATGGAAATGCCTGCAGCACTGAGCGAGGGTCACACAGGGGAGTACAGAAGGGGAAAGGAGAGGGCTTAAGGCTAAATATAGACAGTAGTCCACGGTTAACTACCAAAGACACACCCCACAGAGCTGCAGTTTCCACACAGACACATAATGCATGTGCATATACTTTATAAACATGCACACACACTATGACACCGAAGTGAAACATCATAAATCTGCATTTATGTCTTCCATGAGTGTATGAATTTGTGCCTCTATAGCTTGGATCAGAAGATGATCAAAACTCCATGACGGACTCATCATTGAGTTTTGATGACTATATTCCTTATTGACCCCTGTATGACACTGAAACTAGAGTTAGGATTCACCCCTATTACCATCTTTGTTTTTTGCCCATCCAATCACCTGTCACTCATGCGACACCTTCACCCTTTGTCTGTTTATCCCTCACTCCTCGATTTGCTCTTACCATGCCCTAATATATTCTAGCATTCATTGTTGGGGCTTCTTAGGTAATATTTACAGTTAACACACACACACACACTCAAAGCAGAGGGTGCAGAGGGAGATATTCTGGGATGGCAGTGCTGGCAGAGCAGGAGATAGAGAAGTGCTTACACTGCACTGAGGGGGTGATGGGGGACATCAAAGGCTTGCTGTATAAATGAATATTAAAATTCAGCGGCAACACCCCTCCTGTGTGTGATTAGCCAAGACTCGAAAAGAAAGAAAAACACGGGGAGAGAGAGGGGTGGGGTTGGGGGGGGGGGGCATTTGACAGCAAGAGAAAGAAAATGATGGGGAATGTGGAGAGTATAGGAAGTCAGAGAGTGAATCTGGGATGATTAATGCCGCTTCACAAAGCTGCTTGTGGAGTGCTGTGCACGAATTATTATAATCAACAGCAGTTTAAGTGGCAGAACTGTGAGTCATTTCAAATCTCTCCCAGCACACATCACACAACCACAGCCTGTCCGTATGATCCGTGCAATAGCCGCTTGGCAACTAGCATCATTTTTCATTGCATAACTTGACTGAGCTGTGGCAAATTTGGTGCTTGATTGTGTTTGTGCCAAACACAGCAACATTCTTGTGCTTTGATTTTTACATGAACGTCTGTGCCAAAGAGTTTTGTTCCAACAAAAAAAGCAATGATTAATCCTACAACCAGACTTTTAAAAGAAAGCCCAATAAATGATGTAATGTGATTCAAGTTAAATGCTGCTTTCTAACAAAATATAAGAATAACACCCCCAACCAGCACCGTCAGACACCTCCTACTAAGAGCCTTGATCTTTCCTTGAGGTTTTCTCCCTAAAAGGGAATTTGTCCTCGCCACTTGCTCTTGGGGGAATTACTGGACTTTTTAGGTCTTTGTAAAAGTGTGGTCTATAACTACTGTACTGTACTGTATCTGTAAAGTGTCTTGAGATAATTATTGTTAGGATTTGATACTGTAAATTATGATATAATAATAATAATTGAATTGAATTGACCCATTTATACATTTTTCTTCCTCAAAAGCAGGCATATCCATAACACCAAATGCATCAGGCATCATACCTATCATACACGCTTCCACTACACCAATTCTGGTCTGAGCCAATAACCTGTCAGAGTGACTGGTTATTGGATTGCATGGAGGTCAATTCAGTGTGTGTTGATCCTGTCACACTCTGGTGATGAACAGCACATAGAGGCTACATTGGGACACAACAAAAGCAGCAGGGAATGCCTAAGATGTTCTGTATCCTCCATCAGTGCATGAGAGAAGTGCATACAGAAGTGTGAATATGAAAACAAAAGCTTACCTTGCACTTTAAGAGGGGGAACATGGTCAGACGAAATGGAAGAGAATGGAGTGGAAGAGGGGAAAAGTATGCAAGGTGTGTAATTTTAGTGGGATGTGAATGAGTGGTAAAGGAGAAAGTGTGGAGGAGATAGGAAAAACACTGAGGAGGAAGGGAAGGGGTGTTTAGCATGCAGAGTGTACTACGTGACACAGGGGCAGGTGATGGAAAGTGAATGGTAAAACAAAAAGAGAAGGCAGGCAGAATAAGAGAGGGAGGGAGAGCGATGAAGTGAGAGAAGAAGGGTGGGATGAGGAGAATGTGGAGGAGGTGATAAATGTAGGAGAGGATAGAGTGCTGAGAAGAAGATGAAGGAAGTGGGAAGCTCTGAACTGCTACACAGTAACAATTATGTGAACTATGGCTGCTCAGTAAAAAAACATATTTTCTCACTTACCTCTTGTGGCATCTAGCCACAATAGTTTGGATTTTATCTGCCCAGGTTTTAGGATATTTCCGTCTCCACCCCAGTACATTGGAAGTGAACGAAAAATACATAGATAATCCAAATGTGAACAGTTATCATTAAGTGATGTTTGTGGATTTTGTTTAAAATAAAGAATTGTGTAATAAAGTGTTTGTTGTTTTTCGCAATTAGGGTGAACCGACTCTTCAAAATATGTTGAACTATGCCACACATCTCAACTCTACACAGGTTGACATAGGTATTGATCGGTTGAACAACAATACACCAATGCCTACAGGGCATTTCACATGAACACACACACACACACACACGCACGCACACATCTGCAGTTCCGGGATGGGCAACAGGTTGCCTATAGCGCCCTTTTTTGCTTTAGGGGTTTAATGCACAGATGTGGACACTCAGTCTTTGAGTCCCAGTGTGTAACCAAACAGCTTTCTCTCTTTCTCTCTCTCTCACACACACACACACACACACACTTAATTCCACAAAAGGCAGCATTTCATTTCCTACTTTAGTGTCCCCTTTAACTTTGCAGCTGCACATATTTCTGCAACACAGAGAAACAAAAGCATAATGAAACAGTCCATCTCAGGAGAGCTCCCTTTCCTTTGCTACCTCCATCCCAGTTTTGGAGGTAGCAAAAAGTTTTCCTTGTTTCCAGAGTTCTAAATTAATTCAACAGAATAGAGCTTGAAGGGAAGTAGATCTTATTTAAGGTAGAGAGAGGTCATTAAAAGGGAGAGCTCCCTGTTGCTCTATTTACTGGGAGCCTCTTCGATGACCTAAGATGTGCCTGTGAACACACTCTCTCTCACACACCCACACAAACAGGCAAGAAACTGAGTCCGTCTGTGCATTAATTGAATTTGGCCAAGGAAGTGAGAGCACAGCAGAGAAAGTGTTGATAGGCATCTCCAGTTCTCGTTCAACACTAATGTTCTCTTCTGTTCCATTACTATTAGAGCTGTAAGTCGCTTTAAATTCAACCACAAGGCCTGAAGTAAAATATGACTCTATCTGTCTGTGCCATTACTGCTAGACAAGCTGCCACACAGCTGATCTGCACCTATGTGGGCTTTTATCTCATCTACACCTGCACATATTCAGACTTTAATGCACACATTGTGTGTAGCAGTACTTTGAACCACAGTTTACAATTTATTCCACTGTAGATCAATTGAGTCATTGAGTCAGTTGCATAACAGTAACTTAGTCATCAGTGTGACAGAGCCCAGTGGAGAGCTGAAGCTGAGTGGGAGACTGCTTCTAAATGATGTCCTGCCCACACTGTAGGAGGGCAGAGTGGGCCCTGGGAAGCCTCCAGTGTATTGCAAATAGTTAATGCAGGAGTTTTGGCTGATACCGTGCCAACATGCTTGTGCCATATTGTTAACCTACTGCTGTGCAATTAATCACAACTAACTGCAAGAGGCAACTATTAATGAACGACAAGCTTGGTGGGGGGTAATGGGCCGCTGAGCTCAGTATTAGGGGACATTCAAATAAGCAGTGCTGCACACTAGGCGTATAAATCACTGATTGGTGCCTGTTGTTGATACATAGCGGTCAATGTGCTGCCATAGAGACAGGAAGACACTTTCTGTCATTAGAGCCTGGTGCAGCGTTGTAGCTGCTGACATTGCCCTTCTTCTGATTTTATACAGTTCCCAAACCTTCTCAAGAGCAGGACCCGGAACAGGATGTACATCAGGCCACAGATCTCTGAGAACATTTGAGAAGAAATGCTTTTGTTACACACCTTCTTTCAGAATTACATAACTGTAAAATGTAGATGATGAGTAAATAGTGGAACAGAGAGACCTAGAAATATCTGCATTTGTATTCACTCTTTCACTGAATGTAAGCCATATTGTTTCATGTTGGTGACAACACCCAAAACACATATACTCCCACTAAAACCCACTTAACCCAATTTTGATCCTAAGTATGATGTAAACAGTGCATTTTCAGAGGAATACTTTGCTTTAATACATGTCTCAAAAGGTGTTTTTTTAGTGTGCAGCACATCAAGGCCGTCAGAAGATCACCACTCAACCACACATGTCACACAGCCTACCTCACCTATCCACCACCAAGTTCATCATATGTCATGTAGGACAGAGACACAATTTTACCCATACACCGGGTCGTTATGCGTGGTGTGGTTTCTATAGAAGGGAAGTTCAAACATTGTGAAGCAGCCGCAGCTGATATGAGTACAGAAAGGAGTGAAAGGGAACTCAGTCACCCTGTGGGATAACAATCACACTTACCCCATTGTTAAGGTTGACATGGAGGCGATCGCAGATCTTTTTCACTGGCAATAAAAACGTATATCTCGGATTGACTGCTGCGTATGAAGGTCTTCTATCTACACGACAGTCTTCGATGTATCACCGTCGGTGCGTCTGTAGGAATTTGATGACAATTGGTCCATTCCCCTCCGCTGTCACCGCATGAAATCACACATACATGTCGTTCTGCACATGGCACGGATATCAGACCTTCTGCTTTGGTGTTGAGGGTTTGGTGATGGAGCAGCAGCAGTGCCGCTGTGGGAGATCCAGCGCAGAGTCCAATGGAGGTCCGACAGGCGCCCTGCTGATGTCGTGTAAATTACAGATCCTCGCTGGAAGGGTGGAGAAGCCCTGCTGCCTGAACTGGGAAAGACAACCCTCATTTAGCCACTAGATAACGCACAGCATCACACTGTCCACCCGCGTCTCTCTCTCTCCCTCTCTCTCTCTCTCTCTCTAATTATCACAGGCTCACAGGCTACACCCCCACTCTCTCGCCCAGACTACAGCTATTTCACAGCTATTCCACACACTCCAGTGCATTTCTATAGAATAAAGCCGATTTCCGACTAAACCTGCAGTATATCCATCGTCCATAGTCCATCGATGTATGCCTTTTTCTTTCTTTTTTGATTTATTTTTCTCTTCTGATTCGCGTGACAAATGCCTTATCGCTTTTCAATGCTATGCGGAGTCGTTTGCATAGATTAAAACATCCTGCAGTTTCTACGCTGTGGCTGTAGCCTATTAGTGTTTTATCGATCAAAGCCAATCCGCAGACCCCTATGTGTGTACCCCGCCCACCAAACCGCTCCACATCTGGCTGATGCATCCGCCGTCCTCCTCCTCAGACTACCGTCAGTTTTGAACTGCATAGGTCACGATACCGTCCTCCGCAATGAGGTCACTCGGTAGCCTACTCATGGGAATTATGCTATTTGATGGTTTAGTGTTTTGTAAGAAGTTTATTGGAAAGTGGCCTCCTCCCCAAATTCTCAAAGAAAATGTTCCATGGCTTTAGACTAATTCATAAGCTAATTTTCCTCCCTAAATGTTCTAAATCTCTAAGCAGCATTATTATTGTATTAATGTGTCAAGTGAACAGGTCATTCAGGTCCCTTCAACATAACACACAATTTAAACAACCAAATAAATAACCCAGTTCATGCTCCATCAGTTATTTAGGCTCGTGATTGTCAATAAATCAATTGTCTTTGGCAGACTGCAAACGAATGACACATTTAATGTAATCTGCATTTTACTTTTAAATCATAAACGCAACTAAGCCAATGTTGTGTTGCACATAGTCTACATGAAAATATAAATTGTACACCTTGTTCTTTCTTATCATCTTATTATTTTATAAATTCTCTTATCCGGGTCCCTGTATTGGTTCTAAGTCACATGTGGGACCACATCCCATTTATGAACATTGAGAATGGATTGGCAGTAGCTATTTAATAACTACTTAACAAGGGGTGTACCGTGTGCACCCCCCATGTGCAGTCATCAAAATAAGGATTTTTTTATGTTCTTAACAGAAAATGAGACAAGGTCAATGTGTTTGAGCTGAAAGAAATTAGAAATGGCATTATCTTTTTTTGACAAATATTGAAAATGGATCCCACATACCCGAACAACACACAAGGGTTTAAGGTGAAACACACCCTAATGTGTGAATTTGAACATAGTTATTCAGCAAAACAGTAGAACAAGACTGACTATAGTGTCATGTAGATATAAATCCAGAAGCTGATTATGAGACAATGATTATGGGTGATTTATACTGGTAATGGGCCTATTTGTTTCACAGCTCTGCTCTAATAATAATAATAATACATTTTATTTATAATGCACTTTTCATCAATAAATCTCAAAGTGCTAGTGCTCTACATCCAAATGAAACTCACCTGGATATACGGTATCTCAAATAACATTTTATAGAACATACACAGGCACAAATCAATTCAGTCTTTATGGACTTTGTTGGATCTTGATTTATATAATAGTATAGCCTATACAGCACAATTTTAGATTTCCCCTATACACCATGGCCACGTCCCCTTTAAATCAAGTTCCATTACGTCATGGCATCAATGCGGAAGTATGTACAGACGAGCACAGTTTTGTTTACATGTGACATGTAATTTAGTAAGTGTTACAGAGTTCTGTTTTTAAGTAAACATGTTACAATCATTTAATGACGTATTCTAGGAAGTCATAGGCTTCACACACATCTACACAGAAACCGATTTAATGCGGTAACATTTATGTTAGAGATCGGAATTAGCTAGCATAAGTTAGCTAGGTGGTGCTTGAGCTAACGTTCGCTAGCGCACTATATTGTCCGATCATAAGTTTCGGTTTCCGTTGAATTACCATTCCTGTTGGGTGATGAGTTCAGTACTGTTGATAGTCAACAGCCAAGCTATATTATCGCTCTGTTGTCTTTCTTTCAGGTAATCAGCGGAGTTAATGCTGGAGCCCTGTGAAGAACTGCAGCATGTTTCCCCGCAGCGCTGCACCGAGGGGGCGGTCTGCCCACCATGACGGCCTGTATCCGCCACCCCCTGTACCTATGCGCTACGATTATAACCACCAACGCCTGGCTGCTGTCAACAGGTGAACATGACGAGAGAAACCAACTTGCTTTGGTGTGATAGACATCCGCAGCATCTCTAAAATAGTATTACACGTATAAATGGCTCCTTGCACTTTGCTTGCGCTTGCTTGCGCTTTTGTCACCAGTACACTAATATGGTTATGTTTGATTGGTAGCTTCTATGTTTCTGGACGAGAAAGATTGCCTGCATATGAATGGAAGCCCTACCCAGCCCTAGCTCCAGTCCCTCCTCGAGTCCCGGCTCCTTACACACCAACTCTCCCCAATGGGCGCAAGTATGTTATTTCATCAACCATTCATGTATTTCTTTAAACATGTCTTCATTTATGAATATGTTCCTTTTAACATGTCTTTTTATATCTTTCCTTATCATTGTGTTTCTTCCAGGAGGCAGAATGTTGAATACAGCCCCCATGTTGTGAAGCGCCAACGACTTGAATCCCCTTCCCGCCCATTAGTAGGCTCCCCTTTACCTCGGGACACACCCCCTCGTCGCCCTGACCAAGCGGTGCCAGGATCGTCAAGATCATCCTTTGGTTTGGATAGCTGTTATCCCAGCCCACGTGCCCATATCCACCCTCAGGTGAATGCTATACCAGAAAGCTCCAACAGCCTGCAGGCCTACGCTAAGGACAAGGTAATGTATATTCAAAAGGCCTAAACTTGCAGCTGATACACATTAAGTCTGACTTTCTGTGCATGCAGGAATGATTGGTTTAGCCAGTGTGCATGTGTTTGGGCCCTCAGTTAAGTAATCAGATGGTGGAGCTGTTTGAGGCGTGCCAGCAGCAAACTCCCGATTTGGCCCGGAAGGAGACGTGCCGAACTCGGCTGCAAAAAGACATACAGAGTATCTATGCAGGTGTGTATAAATACACGTTCTCACTTTGTTCTGACTTTCTGTTGTAATGTTTATTCATTAGTGTATACGTCTCACAGTTGCACGACTTTACTTGACTGGGTCTTCAATGAATGGATTGGGATGCCGGAGCAGTGATGCTGATCTGTGTCTGGTTCTTAATGGAAATGTGAGTATCTCTGACTCTGTGTGCGTGTGTGTGTGTGTGTGTGTGTGTGTGTGTGTGTGTGTGTGTGTGTGTGTGTGTGTGTGTGTGTGTGTGTGTGTGTGTGTGTGTGTGTGATCATAGATACCCACTTCCTCTAAAACTCTAACATAGCTCTGTTATGTTTTTCGGTTTCAGAAAAGAGCTGATCCTATTCATGTCCTTACTGTCCTGCAAAGGTTGTTCAAGTCACTGTGTGAGTAATAATAAAACACTTTTTTTTTTTTTTAAATAAATATACAATCATTTAGAATAATTTATTGTCCACTATTAACTTCTTAAAATGTTCTCACTTACTTACTTACGTCTTAACTTTACTGCGTATAACCAATTAGTTTTACTAAACAAAATCAAAACATACTGGGATTAACAGTGGATTTTTGTAGTTGATTTATATACATATTTACATATTTTATGTTGCCCACTGATTCCACCAGGTGGAGCTATTTACCCATTGAAAAAAGAGAAAATGACACTAAACTTCATGATGTTTGTTTTGATTCAAAGCATATGTGGAGAGGACTCAGCTGATCAGAGCTAAGGTGCCAATCCTCAGGTTCAGAGAGAAAGGCAGGTAGGAGCCAAACAGTTGTTTAAGCCTGTTTTTATGACAACATCCTCTAAATCAGAAAGAAGTGTTCATAAGAAACTTTTACTACTCCTACCCTCTCTAGTGATCTAGAGTTTGATCTGAATATCAACAACACAGTGGGCATCAGAAACACATTCCTTCTGAGGAGTTATGCCTATGGTGGGTGAGACAGTCATTAACACCTTGACTTTTATGGCACTAACTTTTGAAAATTCCTGTCGAAGTTATTCAGCTCCAACTGTGACTGATCATTTTGTTCAGTAGCCGTAAGCAGCAAATTTGATACGTGAAAAGAAGATAGGAAAAGTTTTGACCTGCTGTGTTGTTGTGTGGGCTCTCTCAGCGGATCTCAGGATAAGACCTATGATCCTTGTTGTCAAGAAGTGGGCACGGCACAATCAAATCAATGATGCCAGCAAAGGAACGTTAAGCAGCTACACACTCGTGCTGATGGTGCTTCACTACCTCCAGAGTCAGTACACACATTGACACACACGCGCACACACACGCACACACAGACACCCACAGACAAAACATTTGTGTAATTTCCATTCATACTTTTGACTATTATGAATCTCATCTTGAATGTGTTGTTTTGTTCACAGCTCTTAAGGAACCGGTCCTTCCCTCTCTACAGAGGGACTACCCAGTAAGAGTCTCTTTTTGCAGTTAGTTTATCTGTTTTTGCTTGTCCAGGTTAATTACAAGAGGTACATAATCTGTAAACTTCAGTCAGATGGTATGTTAAACGATGTTAAAGGCAAACGAAAGGAAAATACAAAATGTTAGCTACCTTGCAGACACGGTTATCTATTCATATCCTCTCTACTTAAATAAAAAATTAACATTTCTGCATCACTGTAAAGGTGCTCTAAGCGATCTTGGGTGACGTTACTTCTTGTTGACATTCAAAGTATTGTCAAACAAAACGAGACTAGCTTGCCCCTCCCTACTCCTCATCCCGCCCCTCCCCCTGCCCCTCCCTTCCATGCTTCAGCGCACTAACCCCCCCCCCCCCCCCCCCCCCCCCCCTACTCCTTCTTGTTGGTGATTGACTGGAACGCTGAAACACTGTTTGTTGTGTTTGGTGGTGTAGGTTGGCACAGTTTTTTTTGTTGGCGTTTGTGGAGCCTGAGCTGTCCGCAGTGTGTTCTGGGGACAGGCAGCTCATGGACAGTGAGGAGATGTTTTCTGTATGTGACAAATAATGTTGTAGCCTAAAAAAATGTGTGACATCGCTTAGAGCTCTTTTAACTTTACTTTAACCATCACAAAGAATCTGTCAGAATTTGCTCAGTTTTAAGTCTTTGGGCCCCAACTTGCGCCCGGCGCAGCGCGGCACGACGCCTGCCGCAAATGTCTTTGCTATTTTAAGACGGACGCTGTTGTTAATTTCCCATCCTGCGCCCACGTCATTTAAATAGAAAATATACTGTGCTCATCTTTGCACCCATGGGTGCTGGTCTTACAGAGAGGTGTGTTTAGGTTCATTCTTGGCGTAGTGCTATCTTGCGGCAGCAGAAAGATATTGTGCCATTGACCAACGAAAAAACCTGGTCTTAAGTCAATAACGCAGCATTTCATTGTTATTTTAACAGTGCATTAGTGAAATGCTTCTACGCTCGTACACAGCGTGCACACTATGCTTGTTACACACACACACACAGGGAAGTGCACCAGCACACAAACATGCAGAAGATTACAAAAAAATGTTTATGGTGCAAATCCACCATCATATGCCATGAGATGACATCCTGATTGGTTTATTGCATGTTACGCCTAAAACACACCTATGGAATAAGTACAACCCTTTGAACCATGCACCTGGCGCACAGACCCTTTTTTTCCGCCAACAAACTAGCAAAAGGGGATTTGGACACACCCTAAACGCAGCTGCGCCTCGCTCTTCACGCCATGCGCTTGGATCGTTAAAAAAAGGCCACATGTCTTTTTGTCCTGTGCTCTTATTTTCAGGAGTGTTTTTATGCCTTCCTCGACATTGACATGGTTCCAGAGGGACCCAAACACGTCCCTCCCTACATCTCAGCAAACAAGTCCTCTCTTGGAGAGCTTCTTTTGGGCTTTCTGAAATACTACGCCACGGACTTCAGGTATCTCCCAAGGACATCACATTACTGAGTCTAGTGTTGTTGTTTTTGCCTGCTGATTTTCTTGCTCCCATTCCTCATCTCCTGCTCCTCTTGCCAACTTCTTCTCCCTCTCCAGTCCCTCATCTCTTCTTTCCTCTATCCTGCTTCCTCTTCTCTGGTTTCATGTTTCTGGGTGAGGGGCAGGAGCAGCTGGGACCTTTGGCCTGCAACTACATGACATACCATTATCCCTGTGTTTGCAGTATGTGTTTTACTGTGACACGCCACAGTTGCAACGTTGAACTAGTACTTTTCCAGTTGTCTGTTTCTATATTGCACTGAATTTAACTAAAGCCATCTGAACCTTGAAGGCACAGAATCTATCTGAAAAACCTCCCCTTTGTTTGTTAGTGTGTATAAGTTGTTGTGTACACGTAGTTGAATAGCTGAAATTTGCAAAGCCACTGGGATGGTTTTTAAGGATCGTGGTCATTGTTTATTTTCAGTCTAAAAAGGACTAAATAAGTCCCTGCTTTTGTTTTTTCTGTGTCTCGCAGGTGGGATAAGCAGGTGATCTCTGTTCGAGAGGCCAAAGCTTTGCCCAAGAACAATTCTAAAGAGTGGAGAAACAAATACATATGTGTGGAAGGTAAACAATTCAGTGGACATAACATGCCCCTGCCACCAATAACTGGAACGTCAATGGAAGAAATGTCCCTGGTAATGCTACATATCCAGTGAGTCACAGCAATGTCTTGTGTTTCAGAACCATTCGAACAAAATAACGTCGCCAGGGCGGTCCATGAGAAGATCAAGTTTGATGCCATTAAAGCTACGTTTGCTGAGGTACATGCCAGTTCTGACAGCTGTACTCCCTTCAGATTGTTTTTCTTCCTCCAAGCAGATGAGTTATTCATAATCCTCCTGCTTCTTACCTCTCTGTGTCTGCGCAGTCATGTCGGATACTAAAGGACAGGAAGGACCTGAACTCGATCCTCCCGGTCAGGGCCATCATTAACAAGGAGTCATCCAGGAGATAAGGGGTCGCTCCTCTTATTAGACAAGCGGACGGAAGTCTTCTACCTCAAGACAGGCCTGTCCCTACAAACAACTAGAGACCTTTTGGATGTGCTGAGAGAGGAGCCCTGCTGCTCTGCAGCTCAAAGACACAAAGACTGGGACTCTGAATGCTCTGGGTGCATTGGTATTGGTGGCATACTGTATTTCCATTGGCAGTATGTATTGGATATATTGCACTCATATTCCGATGCTTAGCAGACTTTGCCAAATTATTAAAACTGATAATAGGAATGACACCAGAAGGCTCTGAAATCATAACCCTGTCACATAAACTGCTGACAGAGAGATGCCCCACTGAAGCATGATGATAATGGTCAGTGTTATTAGACATAGTTAGTGCTGCTACATGGCCCTGTTTCCTAACACACTTAGCATTCCTGGGAAGAAGTAAAGTGTACTGACAAAGTATGAAAAGACAAAGTAATGCCTGCACCCTGCTCATATCTGAAGCTGGCATAAATAGAAGCAACAGTGTTGATGTTTGTCTCAACCAAGTTTATCTCTTCTGATCTCAATGTTATGTCCACATTGCTAGAGCCAAACTGTACAGTTTTGAAGAATATGCCAATCATTTTCTTCTGCCACATATATGTACAATATATACAATATCTTCAGCCTGTCTGGACCAACTTTTGATCAAAGCCTTTTTTTCTATTTTTCTAGGTCAGTAGTGAAGCTATTGTGGGTTTGAACACCATAGACGCGTTTTTTCTACAGCTGCATTAAATGCGCTCCTTTTCTTTATTACCATTTTTAAGTTTCTAAGCTTCTCTGAAAACTGAGCTTGCTGTTAAGTGATGTTTAAGTAACATAATTTAAGTGACTCAGAGGTGATCAGGAGGGTGTTGTGAATAGGCCAGACTGGACATTGTTACTTCTTTATCATTGCTCATGATGTGTTGTATTTTGTGTTGTATCTTCCCTAGCCTGGTGTCAAGCCCAGTACTGCCAGATTGGGACAATTTCCGTCCAATTGGGCTACTTTTTATTTAATTGTCCACACATACTAACAAAAAACCTTTTCCTATGTGAAAAATAAAAATTGGGCTACTTTCGTGATTGGGTTAGTTCTTGGCTCTAATTGGACTTCTTTTTGTCACTCCAATCTGGCAACACTTGAGGCCTATGCTGTGGGAAATTAGTTCAGTATCTACTTGATAGATGTTATCCACTCATTTTGTGTTCACTGTATGCATAAGTTATTTGAAGAAATTACAATTGACGTTTTTCTTTTTCTTGAGTTTATCTTTTTTCTCAGCTTTTTGTACATTTTGTACATTACCGACTTTTAAATGTTTATTTAAAAGAATGAAATCTTTGAAGATTGTTTTCACTTTATATTTTTGAGCTCTATGTGAAACCTGCTGAATTCTTGGCTTTACTTATAGAAGTTCCGAAATCATATTAAACTGTACATTGGCTTCTGTTTTTGTGGCAGTCGTTCATATTCAGATGCGTTGACTGCAGAGTATTTGACAAAATGAGTTTTGGTAGCATCCTTAATTTTATTTTTTTATGGTCATTTATTCAGGGGTATTGGATGTTAACAGGTCTCAAGAACAAACACTTTCTAACTCATCACACAATATTATATTTGATCACTTTGCATTTAAAATTTAAAGATCAGAGATTTTATCCACATTAACCATGACACCAATGCCATCCCATAGATCAGGTCTAATCCACCTAGTCCACCTGCTATCTTTTTATAGTAATTTTGTTTCCTTAAGCTGAGGCAGTTTATCCACCGTCATCGTGAGCTCCGACATCATTTAGTATGTTATAGGTGTTAGTGTTACAGAGGCCTTAAAAGTAAAGATGGTTCCTGAATATCTGCACCTTTTCTTTAAGTGTTCTCTGCAGCCTCATCTGGCAGCTCTCGTGCTGATTAATTTTTGTTACGTTGTTTGACACCTTATTACACCTAGTTTTATGACTTCTACATAGTGCCAGTACTGCTCGGTGGTAGATACCTTACAAAACGTGTATGCATGTGTGTATGCTGTTTAGTGCCACCAGCAGCAGGGGGACCACGGGGTACTGTTTCAGCACATAGCCTATATTTAACTTAGCAAGGGGAATTTTGATCTTAAAGCCATACTGGCTCATCCAGCAGGCACAGACCATGGTAAAGATAATTTCCCCATATCTATAACAATCTTTTCATGAGTTCAAAACTACTTCTTGGGTTAAGTGCACTAACAACAAACTCTTAAGACCCAGTGAGACCAACCTTTTCTCTGCTCTCTTCTCTAGCTCCACTCCCCTCCACCTTAATTCCCCACTGTGTTTATTTCTGTCACTGGCTGAGTCAGAGGGACTGCTCCCAACTTAGAATGACACAAACAGACAGACCAACTCTTCCTAAATCACAGTGGCTGAAAACGTCAAGAGGACTCTTAAATACACAGAAAAACAACATTGGGGACTGCAAAAGGGAGAGCTTGAAGTTATTACCAAAATGGAGGAATGTGAGAGTCTGGACGCTAAAATGACGGAGTTGCAGGACCTTCAGAGTGAGGCTTCAGAGGCAATCAGCCAGGACGATGAAGACGAGGTGGAGGAACTGCAAAACAGGTGCTTAACACACTGGATCTTACAAGCTGAATAACCTTAATCGTGACTTATTTTGTTTCTGTTAAGTTTGTCTTTTCTGCTGTGAAATAAATGGAATGGACTCTGTGAGAAACTAGATTCTAGTCTTATTCATTTAAATACATTTTGCTTTAATTAGAGAAAAGAGAAGCCTCAAGTCTGTCTGCAGAACATGACTGGACCAGTGTGTAGAAGTGACATAAAGCAGCACTCATACATTTCATTTCATATAATAAATGACCATCTGTTCTTCTGTTCATACAAGGAATTGTCAGTATGGAACTGCAGGCACTTCTATTCCAATATTTGACATTATTCACCATCCCATATTTTACATCTCATTTATCATGTTTCATTCTAGGTGCTCTAGTTTTCCTTGCCATGTCATAAATAGTAGAAGACACTGATATCTTGCAAGTATCTGGGAAGGCCAGGCATATCTTCTCTAATATTACATAAATGACGCTTTGGGACGTCACCTTGCTGTAACCCCGCAGGGGCTGAGCTGTATTGATAGGAGGAGGGACAGCTCAAAGCGCATTTGATCATTATTTCTTTGGCTCGTTGCTCACATTGGCAGCCTGGCAGCAGACACCTCTCAAGCAATCATCTTGAGAGTACATCAGCGAGAGTTATCGTATTTTCATCGGGATTTGCTAATTTGCTTTAGGTGCAAAATGTAAATTGGCGGTGGTGGTGTTTTTGGTTTCCATGCTGGCACCTCTTGCTCAGATTTGATTCATTGGTTTGTTCTCTTTTTTTGCAGTTACATGATCTGTGCCAAAAAGATCTGTTTAGTCATGTTCCTCCTCTACTCTAACTCTGGCAATTTCTCTCTCTTCCAGTCTGCGAGAGGTTGTCCAGGACCAGTCTGTGAAGCCCAAATTCCAGTGTCTGATGGTGGATCCGTCGTTCTCTATGGTAACCGTTCAAAGTGAGGACAGTGGTATTGTTTGGGAAACGGCCTCTAGCCGCTGCTCTACTCCCTGGGCCTCGGAGACCAGCTCCATTTCTGAAGCCTACAGCATGGAGGGCTCTGGAGCCGCTGGAAAGATCACCATCGTCTTTGATGAGGAGAAAATCGTCCGCAGGAGGACAAGGTCTGGAGGAAGGAGCAGCAGGTTGGGGGACAGGCTGTGCCGACCTGGTAGTTCAAGATCGGCTTCAGCGCTTGGAGTGGAGAGACCAGAGATGGCAGAGGTTTCCCTCCCCAATGTTAAACAGGAGAAAACTGAAACAGAGCCAGACTTGGAGGAAATCAAAAATAAGGATCAGCAGCTTTTTAGTTTGATTTCAGAGGGTTATGAGATTCTCAACATCAGAGTCCCTTCCAAACTTCCCACTGTGGACGAGGAAGAGAGCACAGAGTTGCAGGACAATTTGTCTTATTTGGACCAGACTTCAAAGATCAAGTCCCGAAACCAACATGACTGGACACTGCAACAGAACCATACCCTGCCAGAAGAGGGGGAAATAATGCATCAAGAGGTATTTATTGATTTATCTGATTGATTTGAGTGGTTGTAATAATGAGGTATTCCTTTTCTGACACTTTCTAACACTACTTTTGGTTTCATTTGCCTTTTTCTGCCATTCACATGAAATTTATATATTCATTTGTCTAGTAAATGTGCTGCTTTGAACACATAATTGTCCAAATCGAATTTAATTGAAAAAACTTGCTGATTGTGATCTTTCCTCAGCCCTCAAAGCAAGACTCTGCGGACACAGAGCTCAGACACACACCCTCTCAGAAAGAGAGCGCCACCGACATAGACTACTTTGAGAAGTTTACCCTGGTTGATGTGGTGGTTCCTGGAGAAGAAGCTCCGCAGCTGCAGGAGGAGGCAGAACAGCCTGCAGCAAAGCCCCAAATGGAGGAGCAAAAGCCAGCTAAGGAGACAGAGAGCCCCTCTGCATTAGAGGACTCCTTTGTCTTTGTTACGGATCTGGATATAATTGGGGAACACCTGGATGAGGTCTTCTACGGGGAAGGAGCTCCTGCCGATGCACTGCGGAAGAAAGAAGACAATGAGGCGGAGAGTGAAATGAGAAGGAGACGAGAGAGCCAGAGATCTGGGAAGGAGAATGGCTCAGCGTTGTTTGGGAGTGAAGAGACCATCCTCACGCCCATTTATATCTCCGCTGGACCCCCTAAGATCATTGACCTCATCCTGCTGGAGGAGCCAACCGCCATGTCATTTATGTACTCAGATCTTTATGAAGACGCTGTGGGCGAGAGGACGAAGAGCGACGGGGAACACTCTGAGGCAGAGAGTGTGGCATCAGAGAAGACTTACAGGAGACGTTTGTCAGATTCAGAGGAGGCTGACGGGTACCTGGAGAAGTTTATTTTGAAGGATGAAACTCCCACAGTGGAGCATCAACCAGAATCAGTGGAGGATGAGACGGAGGGGAGGATGATGTGGTCGCAGTCTGAGTTTGACACAACAGGATGTCTAACAAGACTGGACAGAGAAGAAGACAAGTTAGAGGAAACAACGACTCAGGAAGTCAGTGTTGGAGATAACAGCAATGATTTACAATCAGCAACATTTGAAGAGAAAAGAGTAATAGTTACAGAGACCGAAAAGGAGATGGAGGAAACACAACTTTCCATGGGGACTAAAGAGCAGACTGTCAGAGAAGCCTCGGTAGAATCAGTTCAGGAGTCTAAACTGAAAGAGGATCAGATAGAGGATCTGGAGGTGACACGTGAGGTAAAGAGAGACCAGACTGAGCATCCTGAGAGCAGCACTGATGGATCACTTGCTAAAACTCAGCAGGTGGACAGTAAAGTAGAGAAAACAGAGCAGAGTGAGGATCATCAGAGAGAAGTGCAAGCAGAAACAACTAGCTTGACTGAAACTGAGCAGCCATGTCAGACACAAAAACTAGAAAAAAACACTCAGGTCGTAAATGCTGCATCGCCTCCCATCGTCACTGAGAAGACTTTCTCTAAGGAGGCAGCTGCTGGCACTGAGATGGTTGCTGCTGATGCAAAAGTAGTTACCAAGGCCACAGCAGAGGCCCCGGCGGATGCTAAAGATCTTAAGACTGTAAGACAGGAAATTGTTACCTCTACTGAACCAGCGGAAACCACTAGCATGATTGAAACTGAGCAGCCACGTCAGACACAAAAAAAAAAAGTGGAAGAAAAAAGCGCTCAGGAGATTTTACCTGCTGTAGAGGAGACAGCTGTCATAACGCCTGTAAGCAGCGGGGCCCCTCCCATCATTACTGAGAAGACTTTCTTAAAGGAGACAGCTGCTGACACTGAGATTGTGGCTGCTAATGAGAAAGTAGTTACCGAGGCCATAGCAGAGGCCCCGGCTGAAGTGAAAGAACGTGAGACTGATAGGCAGGAAATGCTCACCACTACGGAAATAGAGTCTTCCGCTAAAACATTACTGTGTGAGGAGAAAGAAGCAGCAGTAGTTGTTCCTGAAGACGTTGCACCTGTTGAGGTCACCACTGACTGTGATTCTGCAGTACAGGCATTAGTGGAGGTCACTGAAAAAGCTGTGGATGAAAAAGAGATCCAAACTCAAGTTCAGATTGATCTTCGGGAAGTTACAAGTATTGAGACAACATATGTACACACATTTGAAGGAGAGGAGGAACATAAAGCTCTGGCAGAGGAAAAAACCGTTGAGAGCCAATCGTCTGAATTTATTGCTGAAGCTGATCAGGGGTCAGATGTTAAAGCTGGGATTTCAAATGAAGTAACTGAACTGGTGTTGGCAGAAGAAGTCAAGACAGATTCAGATAAGAAACAGCTTGAACTTCTTGAATCCAAGCAGCATCAAAAAGAGGCGTCAGTGACTGACAATGAGCTAATAACTGAAGCCAAAGATAAAACCCCCACAGAGGACACTGATGCTCAGGGGATGGTGAATGTGGATGATGAGTTCATCCTTCTTGTCCCCAAAGGACAAGCTGTAGAGATAGACATAGCGATTAGTCAGTCAGAGAAGACTACAAGTGATGCAGTAGCTCTCTCTGAATCTGACAGCACATGTGAACATCTCATAGCACCTAAAACCACCACAACATGCCCTGACACTCTTCAGGCCCTAAATGTTGAAACAATGACAGAGCCTCAACTAGAGGTAAAACCTGACATTGTTTTAAATGAAGACGCACTACCCAGAAACGGGTTAGACAGGAGGTACTCTCCTCTAGCTCCTGTGGAGGAGGCCAACACAGAGGAGCAGAGGATGGACCGGGACTTTGAAGTAGATGAGGGCCACCTTTCCTCTCTGAGGAGCTCTACTCCCCAGACGGATTTGTCCGGGCTACAAAGAGAGGATATGAAGTCAGGAACAGCAGATGTCGAACAAAAAGCAGATATTCACAAAGTGGAAGATGCCCCAGAAACAAGCATTGTTACAGAGGATTCCAGTCCAGAGATTGATCTGCACAGAGAGGATGTGGAAGAAAAGAAAGAGCAAGATCAAGCAGGTTCAGAGGCTCCAGAGGTGATTGCTGAGGAGCTTGAATATGAGATAATATCTAAACAGGATGCAGAAGATATGCCAGAACCTGAAACACAAAGAGATGCAGAGGAACCAAAACCGGAGTCAGGTCATGAGAGAGAAGAGAGGATGGAGTTAGTGACGGAGGAGAAAGTCTTGGATCTGCCCCCAGAAGAAGAGCTCATTGAGGCTGACTATGAAATCATCGATGCAGAGGAGCAGAGTCAGGCCCGACTGGCTGCTGAGCTGCAGGGGTTGGACTGGTTCTGTCTCACGTGTGGCTGCCTGCTGTCCGAGGGGGACTATGTGTCTGGAGAGCATCACAGCCACGCAGTTGCTGCTGTGGACCAAGCCTACGAGGAAATCAAGGTAACAATCTCTGTGAATGGAACGTATATATATATATATATATATATATATATATATATATGCGTTTACATTTACTTGAGTTTATATTAATGGTCGTCACAGCTTTTTAACCACAATGCTGCATTTGAGGGCCTGGAGATCTGAGCCCCTCTTTTACAGTTCACAAAACATTGTTTTATCCCCTTGCTACTGATACATTGCTACTTATCACTTCTGTTTGTGGTCTTAGAAACCCAAGCTGTAAAACCTAAATACAATGGATTTTTATTTGCACCATATCTGATTGGTGTTTAGAATATAAGGCCCTCAAACCCAAACATTATTAATGTCATTGTGTATGACAACATACTGTGCATTTCTTTATCTGTATTTGAATAGTTTTTTGGCAAGCAAAAGAAATTTACATCCAGTTGCCAGTTTATTCGATCCACCCAGTGACCTAGCTAAAACTAATGCAACATTGAATCCTTTAAGAAGGTTGTAATGATTCAACTGTATGGCCATTTTGGAGTTTATGGTGCTGTATTGTGTTATACTTACACGTTTTTTCTATTATTTTTTCCAACCCATTCAATGTGGGTAGGCTTAACAACCGTATAATGCAATGTATTGCAAACTACATCCTCCAAAATGATTATAAATAAGTATAAAATACTTTATGTATACTATACCGGACAACTTTTAATGAATTTCCCTTTATTAAAACTTGTAAATGACTACTGTAAACATTAATACATTCATTACGTTAAAGTAAAATGGAAGGCTAAGTATCATTCAAAGTATTAGTATTATTGTCAATGAATCATCTCAATGGACATTTGTAAAAAGCTGTAGCAAAATGTTAAAACACAGATTTAAAAGACTAGTTTAACATTTTAGGAGCCAACAAGCATTCTTACCAAAATCTTTGAATATTCCTTTTTAAATCAGATAACATGTTTTATTCTTTTATTTTTCTTTGTGACCTCAGAGGCATCACAGCGTCTACCAAGTGTTTTGATCTTCTTAGCAGGCTGCAGCTGAAACGACGCAGCAGCAGTTCTCATGTCTGACGGCATGCTGTATTCAAATAGCAGCTCATAATCATACATTTTACCAGCATTTCGACACACGGTTATGATCCCGCACACGTTACTGGCATTAGTTCGGGTCATCAAAGGGCTCCAATATTAGTCGGCTATAACTTTTCCATTCAGACTGCATGCTCTCAGGATGCCGGCAGGCTGCGGTCAAGCACATTACAATGTTGTGATGTAATGCTCAGCTTTGATCTGTGGAAATGTCCAATGTGACATCATCAAGCGGAGACTGATATGTGATCTGCTCAAACACACACCCACACACACAATGTTCTCACTCAGTGTCCATTCGGGTCAGTACAGGGTCAGCCATCTTCTTTTTTAAATCTGGTTTGTTTGTTTTGTGTTTTTAAATTAATGGTATAGCACATTCTAGCAAGCAGGAAACTTAAATGTTGTTGTCTTGTATCTGCAGTTTTCCAAAAAGCTTCTGTGTAGTTTTTAATTTGCAAGTCATGCCTTAGACATTTCATTCACCAGGAACAAACAGAAGATGATCATATAATTTCCAGATATTTTAACCGGGTCTTGTACATGTGTGTAAAATTGTATTTATGTTAAATGTTGACAACTGCAATTAAGACAAAGATTAAAGCAGCCTATTCAGATACTCCACAGGGGGGAAAATCATTCCAAGGTTACCAAAACAACTTTGCAAAACTACACCTTATCAGGCATGGAACTGCTAGTGGCTCTCACACTCTCTCTCTCTCTCTCTCTCTCACACACACACACACACACACACACACACACACATACACACACACACACACACACACCTGTCCTCTGACTCTTAGCAGAGTGGTGGTCAGCCCTAAATGTGAGCTGTCAGGTTTTGTTTTTTGTTGGGGGGGGGGGAGGGGGGATGGCCACCGTTCTTCCTTCTAGAATATCCTCCCTGATGATTCCCCTTAAAGGTGCAGTAAGCAACATTTTGTCCAAGTTTTTTTATTTTTTATCACAGCATTATCTTGTTGTCAGAGGCTTTGGCATATATACATGACATATCTATCTACAAGTGTGTATTTTTATCAGGAGAAGCTGAGTGACTGGATCTCAGAGCTTCAGGGGAGGTCGGAGAACATCGAGGACCTGGTGTCTGAGCTTGAACTGGCTTACAACTCTATAGAGGTAAAACAAACAGACTTCACATTTAATACTAACTGGGACCTTTTTTATTATTATTTGCCATTGGCTCAGTATTTACATAACACTGACTCATTAAGTGACGTGACACACACTATTTCATATGTGAATATTTGCATTTGTAACATCTGTGTTGTGTCCCTCTCCTCTCGACCAGGACCAGTGTGTGGAGAGCGAGGCAGCCATGCGGGTGCAGAATGAGGAGATGATGGCTCTGGTGATGGAGCAGTACAACGACATGTCTGTCAGCATGGAAGAGGAGAAGAAGGCCAAGCTGGAGCAGCTGTATGACCAGATTGTCTCCTTCCAGGAGAGCATCGACTCCACCAAAGCCACTCTGGAAACCACGGCCAGGGAGGCTGACACTGACGCACGGGTACGTCCTGAGGTTTATTGATCAATGGTATCATATTTGCCCAATGATTAGGGTTAATGTGACAAATCTGATGAATCCCTCTTTGTTCTGTTCTCCCACTAGTCACCTGAAGACATTCGTGCAAGGTAATGTGCTTTCAGTGAACGGAGTATGAGCTAGTGTGGTTTTCTAACCAGTTTTACTAGAATCATTCTAGATAGTGACAACCAAACAGTTTGCTGCTTGACCTGCAGAGATATAACCTATGCTTTGCCCAGCATGTAGAAAACACATTTTTGAAACTGACCTGTGATCATGGATAAAGAATAAATGCTGTGGTTGTGTGTTCAGTCTCAAGGCAGCTCTGGACTCAGCCATGTCACTGGAGCTGGGTCCCAAGGGACTGCTGGTGTTTGAGGACTATGCCAAGGGCAACACTTCCAGCTCTCACCTCGCACAGCGCAAGGGAATCCCAGGTAGGTCTGGTGTACACATATCTTTGCAAAAACCCCTGACATTTACAAGCCGTCTTGTGCCATGTGCATGTGTGTGCCATATATGAATCTTGTATGTTTCCTGGTCTGTACCACAGTGCCTCAGAGGCCTACGTTGCAGCCTCAGGAGCCAGGCTCAGCCACCAGCACTAGTGTCACTGTTTACTGGAAGGTCAACCCTGGAGATATCATAGACTGCTTCCAGGTCTACTGCATGGAGGATCCACAAGGAGGTAAATACTTTCAGGATGGTGTTTAAACTGGGAAAAAGTGGCCAAAGTTCAAAGTGCTTTCATTCTGTATTCTACTTCAGAATTCAAATTGATATAGGCCTACTGTTTAAAGAAATTACATTTAAAAATTGTTTTAATTAAAATTGCAACTCATTCAATTTTTTCACATATACACATCGTATGGCGTATCATCTTGTTGGATTTATAATAGGTATAGACTTTGTTGATATGGCAAATCAACCAATGTGTCTCTGAGCAAGACATTTAACCCCTGTTTGCTCCGGAAACGTGCAACCTCTGACTTATATGGCAATTGTAAAACCGCTAAATGACATGTAATGTCATGTAGCCTAATATAAAATCTGTCTGAGTTACTAAATACCTCCATACCAACATGGTGCATGTGCTGTGGCTGCTGTTGTCCACAGCTGTGTCAGAGGAGTACCGTGTGACAGTGAAGGAGAGTTATTGTGTCCTGGAGGAGCTGGAGCCTGACAGGACCTACAAGGTGTGGGTGATGGCTGTCAACTATACAGGCTGCTCTCTGCCCAGCGAGAGACTCTCCTTCAGAACGGGTCAGTCTGCTCACTGGAGCTACAACAATACAACAACTGTCTGATGACACTGTAGATCATCATTTTATTCCTTACTGGCATTGTGAAGGGAGTTTAGATTGATCGTTTCTGTTATATTACAGTATCTACATTTGTTGGGGGTTGAGAAAGACCTTTGAAGACAAAAGTTAATTTCAAACTATTACTGACATTGAGTTGTTTTTGTCGCAGCCCCATCAGTGCCAGTGATTGACACAGAGCGCTGTACGGTCATGTGGGATTCAGCCACGCTGCGGTGGAGCTCAGCAAATCAGACTCCCGAACTGAGTTACACCCTGGAGTACTGTCGCCAGTATGAACTGGAGGGGGAGGGGCTCAGGTGGGTGTTTGGTTTTAAGCACATAGGTAGACGTATAGATGGGTGGGAATGTAATTTACCATATTAGGAAAGCCAGTCAATTTGGTTTAAAACAAACAGAGACAAACAGTACATGCCTCTGAAATAAGATGTAAAGACATAATCATAATTGTTGCCCAAACGAGCTGGACAAAAATCTACATAAAAATGTTTCATACACGTACTAAGGTTTATTGCTTTAATCTGTATGTGTGCATGTATGTGTGTGACAATCCCAGGTGCCTCTCAGGCATCAAAAGCTGTGAACAGAGGGTTCTCCTGCAGCCCAACGAGAATTATCTGTTTTACATCAAAGCTGTAAATGAGTCTGGAGCCAGCGAACAGAGCGAGGCTGCCCTCATTTCCACCAAAGGTAACAAAACACACACAAACACCCACGTGTATTAAAAATACAAAACCAGTACCGAATTCCACAACAATTATCTTCATGTTTTTTTATTTTTATTTATTCTCTTACCTGTTACTGTTTGCAGGGACAAGGTTCCACCTGCTGAAGGCATCAGCTCACCCTGCCCTGGAGCTGTCAGTGGACCAAACCACGCTGCGCTTCTCTCAGGACGCACATGAAAACACACCATCTACAGACAATGAGTAAGTTTGACTCAGCTCCTACCACTCAACCTTTTAAACAATTTTGTAAACCAGAGGTTGTGTGTTTTCTAGGTGTCCATCCATCCTGGGTGAGTTGCTGCCAGCACAAGGGCAATACTACTGGGAAACCCTTGTGTCAGGGAGCACAGCTTACAGGCTAGGAGTGGCATACAGCACAGCCAACAGAAGCAGCCCACTGGGAGAAAACAGCCTGTCGTGGTGTTTGCAGTGTATTCCTACACCATCAGGGTATGCATAAAGCAACCTGCCCCTCCATATACTCTACTCCCCATCACTTTTCTGGTCTAAACCCTGCTTTTCTTTTCTCTCTTTGTCCGTCCAGCTGCAGGTATCAGCTGCTCCACAATGAAGTTCAGTCCAGTGTGTTTGTGGTTGAGAGGCCTGAGCGAGTGGGTACTCTCCTGGATTACCAGCTTGGTCGTTTATCTTTCTACAATGCCCAAAGTGGTCAGTTGTTAGGCATTTTCTGCCAGCGCTTCACCCAGCCGTGCCACCCTACCCTAGCCCTAGAGATGCCGGGCAGCCTGGAGGTCAGCATGGTGCTGGAGATGCCGGAGTTCACCAAGGACAGCTAGCTCTGCTATCTGCCTTACACACCGAGGAGTTTACAGTTCATGATGGACATATTTTCATTTGAATGATCTTACTGTTTTATAACTGATGGCCACCATAGCATTACTGAGAAAGGTGCAGATATGGCAGGACATAAAATATACTCATATCATAAGATATACTGGGTCCTAGTCTTTTAAAGTGGCCTCATTTATGAGCTTGTGTGTTCTAGTGAGATCCAACCATACTGAAGTCAAACACACTGAATCATTACTGAGACAAACAATAGAGTTTGTCAACTCGTTTATAGCTCCAAGAGACATACTGTGGCACTTTTGAATTGCAATTCATGTTGTGAATTTGTGTAAATAACCTTTGTAAACAGATGTGATCTCTTCTATATTTTATGTGTGACTCGCAACAAGTGGAGATGGTCTGTTTTTCTTCCTATGTCTTGTAAACTGATTTTAATTTCTGAGTTGAATGAACATGTTTATTTTTCTATTTGCAAAAATGGACTGCTTGTTTGTTTTCAGCTCATTAGCTTTCAAACCACTAGGGGGCCTCTGTACTCCATTAGTGGCAATACTCGCTTAAAATCAGGTTCCAATTCATGTCTGCCACCAATCCTTACAACTTATGCTAAATCTATCATGCATTTAGGTGTCCAGATTGCTTTTGCTGACTTACAGCTACTGTTGATAGGAGCCGTACACCTTGCTGACAAAGATACTCAGTTCTCCAGGCGACATGTCATTTCACAATTATTACTGAACTATTTTCCAGACACTACCTTCTCTTTTCATCTCTGACACCTTTCCCCATTTCTGGGAAAACAGAGAGATGAGAGGGAGAAGAAGGGTGTGGGGGCAAACACATGCAGACCATCAGGCATCAGCTGGGATTTCAAGGACAGCTCTTTGACAAGTGACTGGGACTGATAAAACTGGGTTGGGAATTTGGAATTTTTTTTGTTGAAGCTGAACTCAAGACCTATTTCTGTTACAGCAGAAAGTTAGGACCCAGTCTCACTGCTGCAGACTTGGCACTGTATTTGTACCTTTTCTCAGCACCAGAGTTATTAAATAGGTTTCATTCTACAAACGATTATTTTTCTAACCCAGAAAGACACAACAGGATATTGTTAAATCACTGCAATTGAAAATATGCAAACACGTAAGACATTTGCACACAATTGACAACAGATCCAAATTATTTCCCTTTACCGCACCTATTAAACAGCCAGCCAGGAGAAGTCTCAGCGGGGGTCTCTACCTCACATAACCGATGACTACAACAATATCTGATGTCAAGTATGCATCATCTCCTTTCAAACTAAATACTCTCATTTTTTCCATGTCTAAGGCCAAAACTAGACAAAGAGCTTACTATCCTCCCAGCATTTAAACAACTAATCACACAATAAGCATTGTGGGCAAGGGCGAAACCTTCTGTAATTATCACTGGAAAAACAAGTCACCCAATAGCAGGCCTCTTGCTGCATCTGGTTAGAAGATGGGGAAAACATCTACATATTTTAAAGCACAAAACAGAAAGAAAACAGCTCATATATTTTGTTATTTTATAAATTAAGTGAAATGGTATTGTTTATTTTGCTTGAGAAAAAAAAAAAGAGCATAGCCATGGTTTGAATCTTATATTTATCGTATATCGTATATTTCAATAATATACGTTACCAATCATCTACAGAGAATGAGCAACAGTAACTGAAAGGACAAAGGTAATTTACGGTTTGTATCAAAGGACACTTAACATTTTGACAATTGTACAAAGACACCAGCAGTCATGAAGGCATACTGTACCTGTATGAAACACTGAAACACACACACACACACACACACACACACACACACACACACACACACACACACACACACACACACACACA
>NC_048411.1:13688589-13710924 GCF_013103735.1 Etheostoma cragini | reverse complement strand
CACACATAAGCTATGAACATATATATATATATAAGCTATTTATATAAACCTATATATATATATATTTCCACAACTATGGATATAGTTGTGATTTCCACAACTATATACATAGCTATAGAACAGTGAGTGGATATCTTGCACAACAAATAAACATAAGACACTTGTTTCTGACAGTCCTCAGAAAAAAGTATTTTGTATGAAGTTAATATAGTGTGTATAAATAACCCCAGTGTTTCTAGCAAAGAGTGTTTAGAAGCTGAAAATAAAAAATAAAAGATATTTACTATACAATGCAGAGAAGGTAAGAGCAAAGCAAAATAAGTTATTGGATATTTCTATAGTCATGACTGCGTACATTCTTAATATTTTAAATCTCATTAGAATTTACAGAAGATATTTACAGTGAATATGAGGAAGGATGCGTCCATGGGGAACTTTCATTTCCTTCAGCTTTCCTTTTAACTTTGTTTTTCTCATCCAAACACCACTTCATAGCATTCCAACCATTACCACATACATGCGCTCAACCTCTTTAAAAACCTCACACATGCACTTTCCCTTTTTCTTTCCGACCAACGTCTTTGAAATCTATCATCATTATTTTTTTTCTTCAGTAATTATGTAGTCATACTCCCATTATTATTATAAGTTATTTTTCATTCAAACAATAATTCAGCTGGACGACTTTTTTGGATTTTAGGATGTCAGATTCAGAACTGCACATTTACAGGCAGTTCCTCCCCCCTTCATAAAGCTGGACCAGGGTTGACAGGTCAGGGCTTAGGCAGGAGTAGAGTTCTTCTCACTGGCCAGATGGGGTTTGGGCTCCGATCGGTGGGGTTTGTGCTGAGGGCTGCTGCGAAGGTTGTCATCCATCTACAGTATAGGGTGTCCAGTTTAGTTAGAGCACACGCAGAAAACAATATGACAATGATTCTATACACTATACTATATACACTATACAGTGGTGTGAAAAAGTGTTGCCCCCTTCCTCATTTCCTGTTCCTTTGCATGTTTGTCACACTTAAGTGTTTCGGAACATCAAACCAATTTAAACAATAGTCAAGGACAACACAAGTAAACACAAAATGCAATTTGTAAATGAAGGTGTTTATTATTAAAAGTGAAAAAAAATCCAAACCATCATGGCCCTGTGTGAAAAAGTGATTGCCCCCCTTGTTAAAACATACTATGACTGTGGTTGTCCACACCTGAGTTCAATTTCTCTAGCCACACCCAGGCCTGATTACTGCCACACCTTTTCACAATCAAGGCATCACTTAAATAGGAGCTGCTTGACACAGTAAGGTCCACCAGAAGATCCTTAAAAGCTACACATCATGCCATCATGCATCAATGAAGACTTTGGAGTGGCCTAGCCAAAGTCCTGACCTGAATCCTATTGAGATGTTGTGGTATGACCTTAAAAAGGCCGTTCATGCTCGAAAACCTTCTAATGTAACTGAATTAGGACAATTCTGCAAAGATGAGTGGGCCAAAATTCCTCCAGGACGCTGTAAAAGCCTCATTGAACGTTATCGCAAACGCTTGGTTGCAGTTGTTGCTACTAAGGGTGGCCCAACCAGTTGTTAGGTTTAGGGGGCAATCACTTTTTCACACAGGGCCATGATGGTTTGGATTTTTTGTTCACCATTAATAATAAACACCTTCATTTACAAATTGCATTTTGTGTTTACTTGTGTTGTCACTTTTTCACACCACTGTATATACTTCTAGTACAGTTGAGACTGTACCTGCCAAATGCAACCATGAACCCAAGCAAAGAGACGGTAAAAGGAAAGCAGAAGCACCTTCTCGATCATGTTGGACTCTTTGTTTACAAGCTGAGTTAGTTTCTGGAGGTTGGCAGCCATTGTTTCCTGAACAGGTGGGGGGGGACCTGGAGAGAAATGATGTAAGCGAACAATGGCAGAAAATAGCAGAGAGTTAGTGGAAGAGGAATAGTGTTAGGCTAAAAAATGTAGTGGATACAAAGAGCAAGCATGCAGTGAAACAAAGAGGTGAGAAGAAGATGAACACGGATGTTGTTAGATGCTTTTGTTGTTTGTAATGGGAAACTTCTCCTGCATCTTCGTATGTGAATTTTGCCGAGCTGAAGCCCCAGGAGTGGGAGTATTTTCGGTGTTTGCAGTGATCTTACAAGGGTGGTCTGAGTTGAAGTAGACGGCGAGGATGTTGTCACAGAAGCTTGTGAGGTTATCCAGCTGTCTGAGGTGACTCTGCAGAGGGCTACTGGGGAGACTGGCTTTGGAAAGTGGAGCCACAAAACCAAACACAAAGGCGTCCAGACTGGTGGGCCTACAAACAAAGACAAGACAAAAGACTTTCTAGGGATGGGTGTCGCAAACTACCATCCGCTAGAAACACTATGATCCTTTCATCTGATAGCTGTTCTCAGTTTGTCTATATACTGCATCTGTCCCTAACAAATAAACATATATTTTTAAAGAAATATAGGGATAAGAGACATCAACAGCAGTATTACTCATATTATGTGTTTTTTATAAATCCTTGAACTACAATAAATAGTTTTTTTATAAATGAACACTGAAAAGCATTTTCTAAGTTTGATTCCCATTCCCTTTGATATGTGATAAACATCAACAGGAAATGGGATTTTCCAGACTACCGGTACTTCAGCTTGTTGTGTAGGGCTGCAACTAACAATTATTTCAACATAGATTAATCCAGTTTCTCAACGTCTAGGGTAATATATTTACAATGTCTTGTTTTGTCAGTCCGAAATCCAAAGATATTCAGTTGTATGTCATATAAAACAGAGAAAAGCAGGAAATCTCCATATCTGAGTGGCTGAAAACTACATTGTCTGCCATTTCTGCATGAAAAATGTCATTACGTTTCATGTAGCTGACGCTTTAATCAAAAGCTACTTCCAATGAATTATAAAAAAATATTTGGCGATTATTTTTCTCTTGATCAACTAAATCAATTAGTCTACTAATTGTGCCTGCTCTATTTTTGTGATGAATTGTATTTAAAAGGACAACTGAATAAATAGTAAGAAAAACTAACGCCGGCACACACTCCTAACCACAAATCTTATGAAATAAGACAAAATTTCCTTGCCAATTTTTCAGGCTTTTCCATCTTTTGTTGTCTTTGTTTTCCAATAGCCTTGCACTTGCATGTGATATACATATGATATGATCCTTTAAAAGACTTTAGAGAACTCACGAGTTGCCAAAAAAGTAGTTTGCAGTTCCCAGTCTGTAGGACAGGAGATTCAGGCACTCTTTAGCATCACTGTAGATCTGAGGCAGACCGAGAAAGAGATTTACAATTGGGGAAAAAAGACAACTTGTGACTGATGAATCAGACGATTCAATATTTACCTTTCCCTCCACCTCAGTGATTCTGTGTAGCGGTGCCTCTCCTTTGGTTAGAAGAATACGGGAGAGGGCAGCGTTGGCATGGCGACTAGGGACGAGAAAGTTAAGAGGGAATGGCGAGCGTGAGGCAAACCATGGCCGTGTCAGATTGGCGTAGTTTTCAGCATCCACCCAGAAAGTGTGCAACTGTGGGACAAAAGGCATCATTCTAAATATTAACAGTACTCACAGATGAGTCCTTGTCAGGGAACAAGCAGAGGAGAGATGGTGTTACCAGAGCTGGAAGTAGTTTCTCTTCAAGCAGAGCGATGTATGCCATGGTGTCTGCTCCTTGTCTGGCTGACAGTTCATAGTCAGCATTAAACCTCTGGGAAAAAAAGATTACTCCCAAATATTACAGTGGATCTGACCAATTTAAAGGGATCATAATGACCAGGTGATGGACAGTGAGCAGCCGCTGGGTTTATTCTTACCCGTTTCCTCAGGAAGTTGAGAATCTGTGCTGGTTCCTGAACGGCAGAGTCTCCACACAGCAACTCCGGGACTGTGGCTGCCGGTTAAATGCCAGGAAGAAGATATTACAATTCAAGACAAAGCAGCAAAACAGCTGGTGTTGCATCTGCATTAATATGTTATTAACGTGTTGTAATTAACAATATATGTGTACCTGCAATTTAAATGAATTCCCTAAATTTGGGGAATTCAATCGGATGCATCAAACCCATGATTTAGATCTGGTTTTCAACCTGTCCTGGCAAATTTTTGGATCCACAAGATTTTCCTGAACGCAGTCATATGTTAGTGGTCCTGTGATTTTAAATGTACATACTACTGTAGTGTAGTGATATTTTTAAGAGCACGAAGAAAGCTCAGAATGGATTATGCATATTACATGGACATATTTTCCAAACTTAAATATACTGTTAAATGTACCTATATCAGTCATTGAATTCTCTGTCAACCACATGTGTAAGCAATCCCCATGTGGTGCCTGGACCACGTTATGTAATTTTGATTTGTAGGAAGCTGCAACAAACCTGTTAGAGTTTTCCATGTCCAGTCTATTGGGGAAACTGTTACTTTTGCCCCTGAAAACTTGGCATATGCCTGAAAGAAAAGTGATACTTAAGTTCAGAAAGATGGTAAAAAGGAGACAACCTTTTTTGCCTTTATGATTTCAAAGTATGTCATGACTTTTATGCTGGATATCATTTTCAGTTGAATATTTATAACTAAATCAATTAGGGCTGCAACTAACAGTTATTTTAAGTCAACATTTCAAATAATAGTAAAAACTAGCTATTACAAATTTCTGGATTCCAATGAGACTTCAAATGTCTTATTTTGTCTGACCAACAGTCAAAAAACCAACAGATGTTCAGTTTACAGTGGCACAAAACAGAGGAAAAGCAGCAAATCACCACATTGGGGATGCTAAGACCGGTGGCATAAAAAAATAAATAACTAAAAGAATAAAACTGGTTATTTTCTGTCAATAGACTAATTGAATAATTTCAGCTCTAAATGTATTGCTACCTTATTTACTGCCAGTAATTGTTCCTACTATATAATTGTCTTATTTCTATTTTCTAAAATATACTAATGTCAAACACAGAATTCCTATTTTAATGTATTAGTCTACCCAAAAAGCATTGCACAACTAAATGCTTTATAAGGGAGGAATGCATGTCAGAAAATTAATCATATTGTCACCTTGTGGCAAGTAAGGTAACTGCATGGATTCACTGACAGAGTAAATGAAAACAACTCAAATGTTACTTTAATGACACGTGTATTACTATTACTACATTATCCACAGTCGATAGTTAATGAGCGAGAGGAATATTAGCCAATTTAATTACTATGGAAGCCTCAACAAGCTGACCTTGAAGGACCACATTTTTGTTACCAATAAAAGTGACTTTTGGCAGCCAGACATACACCGACGACAGCCCATGCAGTCCGCCTAGTTATGCTGCAGGGAAAACATAACGTTAAAACTCAACTGGAAACATTATGTTCTCTCCTGCACATCGAGTTAGCATGAACAGCTAACGTTAGCTTAACAAGCAATCCACAGTAGGCAAGTTAGCATGAAAGCTAATCAGAGAAGAGGCGAAGAACACCGGAGAAGAAACATTTCGTCTTCAAATTACAGCTGGATATAATGACAGTATTTATTTCTTTTACGAGCCAACGATAACGTTACCAGAACTATCAGAGACTCGGGGTGGACAGAAGGCAATCCCCAGTCTCCTCCCCAGCATCTCAGCTCCATGGCAGCCGCCATGTTTTCATCCATGCAAGGAGCTGGTGACGTCACGAGGTACCTGTCATATCCTGGTCCCATCAGAGCCGGCAGAGGTGAGGAGAAAAGTAGGTTACCAAGATTTGACATGAAAGAATAATAATGTAACCTGTGATTCGGAATCCCGTTCTTTGGCTTACGCCATCCGGCTATCATGGCTTATTCTTTGTCAGTTTGTGAGAATGCTACAGTCACAACATTGGTAGGCTTACATAATTGTCCGGTGGGCTACTTATGAAGAAATTAGGCCATTCTATCAACAACTCATCATGCATGATGCATCCTTGTGAGAGGGGGTACAAAAATAGTTGAGTCATGAGTGGGGCTATTAGGCTTTTTAGACCTAATCAAACTAATTGAAGTCACATGTTGGGTCAAGCTTATTGTACTGCCTACATATGTATATCCCTTTGTCAAATGAGTAGACCAATTGCCTGAAGAAGACCCAGATGCCTTTGTAATAAATTATGGGAGCTTAAAGCAGTGTTGTAAACATTTAGTACGTTTAGGACATTAGTAATTCTCATTTGTCCTGCACCTGCCAGAAGGTGGGATGTGCACACAATTACTTTTATAAATGTTGGTACAAAAATTGTAATCACCATGAGAAAGAATGTATTAACATAAAGTGACATGGACAAGAAAATCTCAGTAGCGCCGAGATCAATTCAATCAAAAAGCTCCAGATGTATTAGTTACTTGTATGGGGAAATGTAGCCCCTGATTCAGAATGTATTCATAAAGTGGCCAGTGTACAGATATAGTTACAAAATAGAAATGGACCCTTACACACTGGTTAATTTATAGTTAGTTCATAGTAAGTTAGTTCATAGATTACACTTAGTTAATAGTAAACTAATAACTAACAGTAAACTGTTGGTACATAGTTAAGTTTTAGCTAGTTAGTTAACAGTTACCAAGCTAGAATGGTTAGTAATAATAAATTAGGAATTATAAAAAAATTGACTTTATAGAAATTAACTTTTAGCATGTGAAGGTTAAGGTGTATTTAAATATGCACACGTTATTTCAAAATATGAAACTTGGTTTCACATTTGAAATCACAACATTACAAATTTAAAATTAACTTTTTCACATGTAAAAGATTGCATTTCACATATTTCGTAAAGGTAAAAAGGATCAGTGACACGCAGTCAGACTTACTTTATATCATGAATGGAAGTGACCTTTTCATTCTTTGATTTTCATATTATACGAGTCATATAGGGTGTCCTCTAACTCACCTGGTAAGAGTGTGTGTCCCATGTTGGCTGATCCTGCAGCGGCACGGGTTTGAATCTGACCTGATGTCCTTTGTTGCGTTTCATCCCTCTTGTCTATCCACTGTCACTTCATAATAAAGGAAAAAAAATAAAAAATTCAGAAATAGTAATTTTTTTTTTTGTGACCATTTACTTATTTCCAGCAACAATTGCATGAGATCTGTCCACAGACTGTTAGTCAGACTGTTGAAGGCTGCCAGGTGCTTGGTCGGAGACCAGACAGCCAGACACAAATGCATCCCCGGTGATAATGCTCCGAGGGATGGTAAATGTCTCTCTTTGGCCCGGACCAGCAACTGAGATGTTGAAATGTGCTTGAGGTGAAGCTTTAAGACGAGTACCAGACATCGATCATGAAATGTTTCCAGGGTCCCAAGTCTGGCCCTTTTTGTCCTTCCCTTCCCACATTCTCCAACAGATGGAATTTAGAAAAGGTTGGCAGAGGTATGTAGAACAAGTTAGATTACATTAACATTAAACACATCTGGCATACTGTATAGTTATACAATTTAACTGGCTTACTGGTGATGAGCTAGGGGATCAAATCCACGTCTATGCCACAGGTTTATGATGTTTGTGGGGAAAACTGGCCAGCTGGAATCAAGTTTTCCTCCTTTAAGACTTTTTTTTATAGAGTGGACTGATTGTGTACAGGCTGATTTAGAGTAGTTTTATGCTGTTATAATACAAATCCCTAAAAGACATTAGAAATAAAGACTCAAGGAATTGAAGCTTTATCTTGACTCTAAATAAAATAGGGGCACTCACATTTAGCTCAAACAGTATAAGTAATGTAGTACTCTGACAAGCTTCTCATGGAATAAAATGCTATGTATAATTACTTATTTACTGTTTTAAATGTTTATAATATACACTAATACCACGTCTTTTACACACAGGTTCAACATACAATTTATTATTTGATGGAACTATAGTAGCAAGGGGACACTCCCTTAAAGTCTTAAAATAGTCCCTACACTGTGCCACTTTCGCAACAGAAGAGTGCAAGGACACACCCCTTTGCTTTAAAAGCTGTGCCTGTGTCCACAAAACCATTTTACCTCTACTGAGATTTTGCTTAAACACCTGGATATTTTTCATCATTCTGTGTTAAAATTGGTGATACTCTAATCTGTGATACTCTAATTGACCCATACGAGTAGTTTAGTTTTTAAAACAACTTCTGCTGAGGTGTGTCCAATACTGAAGCACTGGATGATGGGTTTGTGGGGCAGAGCAGCGGCTCTGTCTCTGGTGCTGCAACAGCTGGTACTCACTGTCACCGCTCAAGGCATTAGTAAGTACTCTTCACTGTTTATGTCCTTCTAAAAAACATCATATTTCTGTCTGTAGTTCAGCACATTTTCTGGGTTACGTATTCCTAATTATCTGATGTCTAATCTGCAAACCTGCAAATAGCAACAGGAATTCTGCTCATTTGTTTGGCTTTTTGTAGTTAGTCAAATTTCACCTCCGGATCAGTTTTAGTTTGTAAAACAACACTAACTGCCATCTTAGAAAGTGCATGTGCAAAACTTTAATTTACCTAGAATCTACAAGCAAATGTTTCCATATAGTAACCTGTCACTTCGTATTATTCTTGAATTTAGCAAATAGCTGTGTTTGTGTGTGTGTGTGTGTGTGTGTGTGTGTCCGTGCATGTGATTGTGAGGCAGTGGGTTTGTTCCAGTGGAAAGAGTTTACCGCTAATGCTTTCTGGAACTCTTGTCTAACACTCAATAAAAAGCACCTCTTACAGTGTACCAGCCTGAGTGCTTTCAGTTGCTGAATATTCCCTAGGCTCCTTGCTAATTATCATGCGATTGATCATGTTTCCCTCACTGTCTGTGTTAAACTGTGGCTTTTCTCTGAACTTTTTTGACATAATGATGGAACAATGTGTCTACAGCGGTAAAATGCAGGTTTTTAATAATCCTCTCCTGTGTTAGTCTATGACCTGCTGGTGTCTCCAGACTGCCTGCCAGACTTGTTCCAAGGAAGCCTGAAGAACAAAGGGCGAGATGAGGCTTTCCTCCTCTCTTCCTTCAGGCTCCACAGCAAGGCCCCCACCTCTCTGTACAGTGTCATCAACCCCAAAGACAACACCAAGTACCTGGAGCTCAGTGTGCAGGCCAAACTAAGCAAGGGTGAATTATTCCACTAATACATTTAACAGTGTCAGTGACAACTACTTAAACAGAGTTCATTATCAGAGTTTTAACTTGTGTTCTCTTGGTGCCTTTCTCCTCCTTTCTGTCCGCTGTCTGTTTTCTTCTCTGTCTTTTCAATCTCACTTCTCTCCTTCTCTAGTGACCATTCGTTTCCTGAAGACTGACGGCAGATCAGTCACCACCAGTTTCAACCACCCTTCCCTGGCAGACGGCCAAGATCACCATGTGATGCTACATGCCAGAGGTCTACAGGGCGGTCCACCTCGCCTCAGCATCTATGTAGACTGCAGACTGGTACACACTTTGGATGATCTGCCGGCTGCGTTTGGTTCACTCCCCCCTGGTCCCAACAAGGTGGCACTCAGGACCCTGCAGTCGAGCGGACAGGTGAATAAGAGGTTTACAGTTGAGCGTAATTAAATATTTCACTGCAGAGACATGCTGCATAGAAACAAATATAGTAAAGTCCCAATATTACAGTGCATATGAATACTGTTTGAGTAGTAGTGGAGTGCAACAAATTAAAGGACATATGCCACATGCATTTCAGGATGAACTGACGGACTTGAAACTGGTGATAGAGGACACCATAGATAATGTGGCGACTCTGCAGGACTGCAGCATGGATCAGCTTGAATCTCTGCAGCTGCTGAGTGAGAACAGTTTGCAACTGATTGTCTGACGTCACCTGGAAAACACATGCAGTCATTTAAACTGGTATATGTTTGATGTGTATCTAGTTCTCATTTGCAAAATTACCTCAGGTATCCAGGGAGGTAGCACTGCATACGACCAGGCCACCATGCAGGAGCTCAAGAGCATGTTATCTGAGATGAAGCAGCTGCTCAACCAGCAGGTACCACAGTTCATGTCATCCCAATATATTGTGTCTCAAGCGAGTAACTCCTGATGGAATGGGAAAACACCACATTTTTAAATGGTTTAAGATGATTTGGGTAATAAATACAAGTACCATAGTATTTCAACATAAAGTTCCAATAATTTGTCAATGTTGTTTACCAACTTTTCGGTTGCTTTTAAAAATCAGGTTGATGCTGGGATGAAACTAAATGGATTACAAAAAACATTTGGAATTTCCTTTTTTCTTTGGATAAGATTGGTTTGGAAATACAATCAGCCATTTGATATATAAAGTGAGAATCCAGACTGTAAGGACCTGCTGGAGCGCTTGTGTTTTTTAAGACTTTATGTAACCTCAGCAACAGACAGCTGAATTAAAGCAAATCTACTTCATCAGCAGATAGAAGTGGATGATTTTAGATGCTAATTTAACACGGAGAATTTGTTTTCGTCTATAAGGCATGAAACAGAGAGCCTGAGGCAATGAAATGCTTGTTATATAGTTCAGCATTTCAGACTTGTCCGACACACAATCCTTTATATAAGGAAACAGATCCACCAGAGCTGGAGTAGACACATTTTTAAAAGATTTTAAAAACTTCTGAGTCTCATCCAGGTTTTGGTATTGAAACATACAATTCTGATTCGTCTCCAATGATATAAGCTGGGAAGTAAAGACACAATTACCC
The DNA here is from genome assembly GCF_013103735.1 of Etheostoma cragini. NCBI lineage: Eukaryota > Metazoa > Chordata > Actinopteri > Perciformes > Percidae > Etheostoma > Etheostoma cragini. Next base: position 13,700,241 of record NC_048411.1, on the reverse strand, counting down.
AGTCAACACAGTTTGTCCTGACTAACAGTTCTTCACTCTGTTTCTTTCTGTTTAAGATTAAAGAGACAACTTTTCTGAGGAACACCATTGCAGAATGTCTTGCCTGTGGTAAGAAATACCAAAACTCTGATCATTTATACATTATTTAGAGTATTTAGACACTACTGACAAAGTGACATTTCAGCCAGGTGCTTTTATGTATGTCTACGTGTGCCCAAAGGTCTCAGGGGCGACCCAACCAACACAGGTCCAGCTCCACTTGTCATGCCGCCTCAGTCTACCTGCTTACCTGGCACCTGTTTCAGACAGAACATGTGCATCCACTTAGAGTCAGGGGGTTTCCAGTGTGCGCCCTGTCCTGATGGATATACAGGAGATGGGGTGCACTGTGACGACGTAGATGAAGTACGTTTTATGTGATTCTTGGTGTGGATGCGTCTCTGAAAACCAGTAAAAGTAGCCCTAATTATCATTTGACAATGTTGTTTTGTGTGTCTTAGTGCCAGTTTAACCCATGTTACCCTGGTGTCCGGTGTGTGAACACTGCTCCAGGTTTCCGCTGTGAGAAATGCCCTCTGGGATACCGGGGACCAGAGATAAATGGAGTTGGAGTGTCCTATGCAAAGTCCCACAAACAGGTACAACATACAAAACTCCTACACTGTATATATACATTTAGTTGGAATTATCTGTGCCTGTTATTGGAATACAAAAGGATGCAAGAACATTTTCTTGATATACTGACTGTTCTTCCCAGGTGTGTGACGATATAGATGAGTGTCTGGGCCCGCCTGAGAATGGAGGTTGCACTGCCAACTCACACTGCCACAACACTATAGTAAGGCCACTGAAAGTGCTGTATGGTTACTGTCACACTCTCTCATAGCAGAAGGGCCTGGTCTTTGACTGAGTATTGTCCTCACCAGGGCTCCTTCCGCTGCGGTGAGTGCAAAACTGGCTTCACAGGTGATCAGGTGAGAGGCTGCCATGGTACCAGGCTTTGCCCCAATGGTCAACCCAACCCCTGCGACGCTAATGCCGATTGTGTCGTGGAGAGAGACGGCAGCATTAGCTGTGTGGTAAGAATTTAGAAGACACTGAAGTCATAATCAGCTACATGCATGCATACCCCTGGATCATGAATGTTAGTCACTAACTGTTGGGTTGTTCGTCGTTACATCATTCACAGATCGTGACATGACTTTTTCTTCTTGTGTGCATGTTAGTGTGGCGTTGGTTGGGCAGGTAATGGCTATGTGTGTGGAAAGGACACAGATATTGACGCATATCCTGACAGTAAGCTCCAGTGCAGAGACAACAACTGTGAGCAGGTACTCATTTCTACACCCCCTAACCTCTTTTTGAATTAATTCATGCCAGTGTTATACTATATTAATGTTGTGTGTTTTGGGGTGTTGTTTCCAGGATAACTGTGTGTTTGTGCCAAACTCTGGCCAAGAGGATGCAGACAGGGATGGGATGGGTGACTCCTGTGATGATGATGCAGACAGTGATGGCATAATTAACATAGATGTAGGTAACTTTACACAGGAGAAACATACCATGAACTCTCACAAATGTTTGTGGGGGCTCACTCTCTTTCACTTGAGCCTGTGCACACTGCAGTAAACCTATTTTTTCTGTCTTAGGACAACTGCTGGCTTATTCCAAATGTGGACCAAAGGAACAGTGATAAGGATCTCCATGGCGATGCGTGTGACAACTGCCAAACAGTCGATAACCCCTTACAGAGGGATACCGATCAGGACGGGCTGGGAGATGAATGTGATGATGATATGGATGGGGACGGTAAGCGTGTTTGTTATGTAACAGTCAAAGAATTGTTATAGTCACGTGGTTTTGTAGTTGCTGGACATTACTGAGTGTAATTAGAGGGGCAATTTTTGCAAATGGTCACACTGGCTGAAATGGTTAGATGGTCATTACTGTGGAAGCTGTAGTTACTGGACTATTACTGATTCTATTGCATCAATTAGAGGTAATACATTAAAAAATACATTGTGAAACCAAGTGGCTGATAATCGCATTAAAGAATGGCCGTGTCTGTGAGGGTTATCCAAACCACGGACTGTCTAGACAAGAATACAACCTTTGCAATTCTGTTTGGTGGAAAGTGTAGAGATTGTTGTTGTGTTCACTGGACTGGCACCAATTTATCTGTTCAAAACAGCCTCCTGGTCTGTTTCCAATACACATCCTGTACCAGTTAGATCATTGGCTTTCAGGGAAACAAGTCACGCCTTAATAAGGCTTATCAAAACAAACTCTAAAGCCCCAGTAGAAAAAGTGTTAAATGTTTTTTGCACACCTCTTTTTTGGGGGCAAGTGCATCAGAAAAAAGATAAACGTACCAGTAACACTTCCAGCACACTGTCCATTATGCATGTAAATACTTTATTTCCCAATATTTCGGCCACAAAGACCTTCCTCAGGTGAAATGTTCCAACTAGAATCATGTTTTCTCACAAACCTTTCTTAAACACTTCACTTGATTGCCCTTTTAGAGCACCTCTCATTTTTCCACAGTTTTAACTTGTGTGAGCTTGCATGTTTACCTATGTATATGTTTAGACTCGGTTTGTTGACCCCTGTTCATTCCTTTTGTTAGATATGATATGAAGATGATAATTCATACTGGTTATGTATTTAACTCCAAGGCTGGATTGCTAAGGGCTTGGTCATTTCTGTTCCGTCTCTAAATGCATTTTTCCACAGTAAGCCTCAGCCAGGCATTGAAGGCCACTGGAAACTATTTCACCTTCGTCTTCCAGAAACTCTGCCATCTGGTGATCCATTTGACAGACCCTGTCTGTAGGCTGTGATCTGTCATGCTTTTTTTTAATTTTCCTGTCAACGCTTTCACACATGATCCTGAAATAAAAGTGCTGAGGTGTTTATGTTCATTTGAAGGTTTGAAGAATATTCTTGACAACTGCCAGCGAGTCCCCAATGTCGACCAGAAAGACAGAGACAACGATGGGGTGGGAGATGCCTGTGACAGCTGCCCCGATATGGCCAACTCTAACCAGGTAACAAACAAAACAAGAACCTGAAGAAGATCTATATGCTGCCATAACTCAGACTAGGAATGTGCAATTAATGCAATTTCAATTTTGGCTCGTAACGATCACAAAAACTATTATTTTACACTTAACCCTTTGCAAATATACTCTTATTTTGTCTTGTGTTCTGAAGGGGAATTCAAAAAATGAAAGTGTTTTCAAGGTGTTTTCACTGTTGATTTGTTTGAACGGTTTTAATGTTTTTTAAGTTCAATAAATGCAACATCTTTCCAAAAGTCAATGAGTAACAGTGTTGAATAATCGTGATTTTGATGTTGACCAATACATTGGGATTTGTTTTCTCCATATTCGAGCAGCCCTAACTCTGATCAACAGGGTTTGTTTTGTCTATCTGCAGTCGGACTCAGATGATGACCTTGTAGGAGATAGCTGTGATGACAACATAGACAGGTAGAGCCCACTTTCATGACCTGTGGTATGAATGTGTACAAAGATGTGTAACGTTTTGTTTTACCTGCTCTACCTCCTCTTTCTCAGTGATGGTGATGGACACCAGAACACAAAAGACAACTGTCCCACAATCATCAATTCCTCTCAATTGGACACTGACAAGGATGGAATGGTTTTAATCTCCTCCTTCATACATTATTTTATTTATTTAATGCATCATATTTTGTTAATTCTTCTCTAGTATGCTGACATATAGATGGCTCCATGTTTACACCACACTGAATGTGTTGTTTTTATCTTCATAGGGAGATGAATGTGACGATGACGACGATAACGACGGCATACTGGATGATGATGACAACTGCAGACTAGTTCCCAACCCTGACCAAAAGGACACAGATAGTTAGTATCACTTCACGTTTGTCCTTTGGTGCGTACGTGCATGTGTACAGTATGCAGTAAGTATTTGTTTCTACCGTGTTGGCCCTGAGCTGTGTCCTTGTAATTCAGATAACAGAGTTGGAGACGCATGCGAAGGAGATTTTGACAAAGACAATGTCATCGACACAATCGACCACTGTCCAGAGAATGCCGAGGTCACCCTGACCGACTTCAGAGCCTATCAGACCGTAGTGCTGGATCCAGAAGGGGACTCTCAGATTGACCCCAACTGGGTGGTCCTCAATCAGGTAAACAATAGCCAGAGTTCAAAACCCCTTCTCTAGCTAACCACTGTTACTGTGTTACAGTAGTCTATATTGACATTGTTTAATTTCCAGGATTGTTAAAGTGCCGCCGGGAATTCTGCTGTTTGTCCCTCACTTCGTCCAGATGTCTGTGACCTCACGCTTTCTTTGTGTTGGCATTTTAAACTCTGGTCGATTTATGAGGACTATGGTTAACTGCTCCTCAGATCTCTGCAGGGTAAATCGAGACAGCTGGCTAGACTATCTGTCCAATCTGAGTTTTCTGTTGCACAACTAAAACAACCTTTGAATGTACACCTTGCACCAGAACAAGTTCCTTTCTGAAGATATTTTGCAGAGGCACCAGATCTCCGTCCGGTGCTTAGGGCCGCCCAAGACGATTACGTCGATTTAAAGAATTGACAATAAACCATAGCACATTTTTTCCCCATCCCAAAATACTGTGTGGACTTGCCAGACCCTCCTCCGCAGCACTGTAGGGGAAGGTCTGGCAAAGACTAGTATTACAGTTTTGTTTTCAAGACTTTGCGCCAAGCTAACCTGTTCTCGCCATATTCTATACAAATGAGGATAGTAACTGTACTGAATTGTAACATTTGATCAGCTGTTCATTTTAATAAACACTGCAAACTGCAATTATTATGTTAGCATTCATCAACAACATATCTAATGAGTCTCATAATACTAGAAATAAAGTGAAGCTACTCTCTTTTGTCCTGACAGGGCATGGAGATAGTTCAGACAATGAACTCTGACCCTGGACTTGCTGTAGGTAAGCACAGAGTACCTTCATACTGCCTAATCCCCATCTGTTTTAATAATAGAATATTTTCCATCTTCTTCAATGTGTTTTTTTTCCAGCCTTTTCCCTAATATGTTAGGTATTTCTTTTTAAATGTCCACATATGTAGGCTACAAAGCATTCAGTGGGGTTGACTTTGAGGGAACATTTCACGTGAACACGATGACGGATGATGACTATGCTGGATTCATCTTCGGCTACCAGGACTCCTCCTCCTTCTACGTGGTGATGTGGAAACAGACGGAACAAACCTACTGGCAGGCTGCACCCTTCAGAGCCGTCGCTGAGCCGGGAATACAACTCAAGGTAAATGGCTGCATTGACTGCACTCACACACCGATGACGGCGAGCTACGGTGCAAGTTCCATGCCTAACCATCAGGAGCAATTTGGGGATAAATGTCTTGCCCAAGGACAGGTGGGCAGAAGCCACAGCTGGAGGAAGGGTATTTACTTTCATCATATTATTTTCCCTCTTCATCACTAGGTTGTGAAGTCAAAGACAGGTCCGGGTGAGTATCTGAGGAACTCCCTCTGGCACACAGGACACACCCCTGAGCAGGTCCGTCTCCTGTGGAAGGATCCGAGGAACGCTGGCTGGAAGGACAAGGTGTCCTACCGCTGGTTCCTCCAGCACAGACCACAGGTTGGATACATCAGGTACAAAGATCAGGACACACATCAACACTCAAGAGACACACTCATAATGTGTGAACTGACTAAACTAGGATCACCTTGTGTGTGAACCAGGGCTCGCTTCTTTGAGGGTCCAAAGCTGGTGGCAGACACGGGGGTGATCATTGACACCAGTATGAGAGGTGGAAGACTGGGCGTGTTCTGCTTCTCTCAGGAAAATATAATCTGGTCCAATCTGAAGTACCGTTGCAACGGTGAGTGTCTATAAATCAAAAGCAGTCCAGTCAGCTACATAAACTTAAGTATGCCCATGAGTTTCTTTTTCTTTCTCATCACCAGACACTATTCCTGCTGACTACGAGGATCTCAATGCCCAGGACACAGAGTGAAGCCAGAGAAGGGAAGTAATCCATCAAGAAAACAACTTGTAAAACTATACTGTAAAACATAATAATACTATTAGTATATATATATAGTAATACTATTGTAAAACAACAAAGCATGTATGTAAGGAGTACAGTTGCAGATAAGAAACAAAAGGAAAAGGACATGAGTTAGAGAAAGAAAGATGACTGTAAGAGGGAACATGATGGACCGATTTGGTGATGGTATTTTAACTTTGTCATTCAAATGAGAGGATTGGGCATTATACACTTTGTGTGACTGAAGCCAGTAAATTTTTGTATAAATCAGCAGGTTTTGTGTATGTTTATGCAATAATCAGCATTTTAGGAGTACTTTTAAATGTGCAATTATGTTGCAAGTACAATTACAATCTGAGCATGAATACAAATAAAATAAAATAAAATAAAAGCAGGTTCTATGTCGTTTTTTTAAACATAAAATCTTTAAATCCAGATACCAAATGGCATTCAATGGAGTTTTATTGAAAGAGTGTGAACAATGAACTGCATGGCACCCACATCTTTGTTTTTCAAACACACTACTTGGTCCAAATAAGTGTCCCTGTATGTTATGGTGATGCACAGCCTTCACAGTGGGTCCTGCTATCTGATTATTTTAGGCTTTAAGCCAAAATGTAGGTACATTTAAAGTTATTATAAAACAAAAAAGGACATAATGATTTAATGATGTATGTGAAACAAATGTCTTGCAGTTAACAATGCACAATAAATTGTATTTTAATACAATGTAATAAATTGAAATGTAAAATACAACAGAAATCTGTTACACAGGTAACAAACAAGTGAAGGTATTTGTGTGAATTTTCTTTTGGCAGTAAACCCAACATCCAGTGTTGAATAACTCATTAATAAAAGCACTTATGCTACCTCTTTCTGACCACCATTATGAGCTGACACAAGTAACAAAAGCCTTTATTACTGTACACAAAACGGCTGATTCAAGTGTCTGTGTGTGAATGCAAATACATAAAGTTCTCAGTTATATTATTTTCGGTAACTGACCAAATAATTTTGATACTGTAGTTTGTTGTTTTCTGACATCTACCTTTGGCAAACGTTCCTCATCTGTGTCATTGCAGCTCTTCCAGAGAGGCGGCACTACACTAACGTCACTCTTACATAAGGCAGGTTGATATGAAGAGCACAGCCCTGTACAACAACAATGACTGGAAAGGTTGTACAGATGACAGGGATTTACCTAAGAAAAAATCTGGCTCAAATGGAGCACTGACAATAACAAAATTTGAAACATCCTTGAAATCTAGGTGGGAATATCACAACACTGGGTATAATATTGAAAAAACTTGCTCCTTTGCATAGAAAACTTCTACAAAAAGGGTGCGATATAACAAAGCAGAAACATATACAGCTTACATGTGAGCCTGAGAGATGAGTTTTTAAACAGAGTCGTGGACAAATCTACTTCAGTTTACACCACAGTTCTTCATAAATGACTTATGATTACTTAAGACACACTTAAATAAATACAATTTCTCTTGTAATATCTCTAACCTGAAATATATTTGTCCCAAAACTTTGCTACAACTTTATGGCCCAACTGTGCAGAACTGACTGGCTGAGATAAAAACCGAGAATCCCAAAAAACTGTTTCACTATGTAACTCAACTCCAATGATTCTTTATGTAATCTCAAATCTGTAAGTAATACAAAACTCCATCAGTAAGTGGTAGTAAAAGATAAAAAAATTACCATCAAGGTATTAACAGCTTAACATTGTAAAACAAAGTAAAATAAATGCTAGCACATACAAAACAAAAGGCAACAGATATACCTTCATTCTAAACGCTGAGGGCAGTGTAGGGTTGTGTTTCAAGGTAAAGTGGGGAGGTTTGGGGGGTGAAGACGCTGGTCCCTTGGCTCAGCGTGCATGCTTCTGCCTGGCCACATCCCAAGAATCAGAGTAGCCTGACTCTAGCGTAGTGATTGAAGGGTGTCCTAGGCCTCAAAGCGCTTTGGGCAGACCATGGGAGCAACAAGGGTCCACATATAGAAGAACAGGCAGACCCAGCAGGAAGCCATCTTGATCCAGAACACTGACCAGCTCCCGTCCAACAGCTTCTCAATCTTATGGTCATCATAACTGCAGAAGTAAGCACACAGTGAGAGAACTGAGCAAATACACCAAGACTCACCAGCATTTAAATTGCTCTATTATTGACGTCAGCTGGATGCTAACGTTTTGATGTATGGCAGGTAGCAGTGGGTTCTTCTGTTCTCTTAAAACAAATGCCTGCTGCAGCCCAATTAAAGGCTACAAGAGCAAGGAGAGTGAACCCAAACAATAAATCATGCAATTACATGTCAAAACGTCTGCTTTTAGCGAAAGGATTGATAGATTTCGCCAATATTTTTAACTATTTCATACCTGTAACAAAGTAAAATAAAAAATACTTTGTATCTGGCATCAAACACCTCCTGCACGTACTGTTATTCTTTCTCAGTTGACTAAAAAAATCTTTATCCTTTGATGGGATGATTCTATACTCGTTGCAAATGACGCACAGACATTGGCTACGAAATCAGTTTTCAAGTTGGTATTATTAAATCTGCACTTAGTGAACTAAGGGAGGTCTGATTAGTTCAGTCTTATTCTCCACAGTAACTGATGTCCATAAGCATACCAAAGCATTGTACCATTTCAGAGCATCACTTACTGGAACCAGTTGGTGATGGTCATCATGACATAGAGGGATCCCAGGAAGAAGACAGAATGGAAGTAGGCGTAGTTGTAGATGGTTTTCTCTCTCTCATCATACATCACGTTCTGGCCTCCACCAGTTTTCTCCTCATCACAATCATCTAAAAAGTGCACATTAAATGATGCAAAGAGGATGCGGGTGAGGGTCACTTAATGTGAAAGTACATTATCGCCTATTATCGCAGCATTGTTGCATTATATGCAACTCCCAAATAGACTATGTGTAAGCGTACTGATGTATTTCTAGTGGATATATAACTCTTTTATTTCCAGCAGGGGGCAATGTTAGCCTATCCACAATATCACCTTCATGCTGGTCCTGCTTCACTGTCTCATACTACCCTCCTAGTAACAGTGACATCATCTTTGTTTACTGACCAATACTTTCTCACCATCCTCAATCTGGCTGAGGAATAGCAATGAGCAAAGCCCCTCTGTGTGCAAACACGCCGGTTGAGGACATACGCATACACACTGAACAGGCTGGAAAAAGGGGGAGGAAAAAACAAGACGTGATAGGGAGGGGAAATTATTTGACTTTCCTCACCTGTGTCATCTCCGCAACAGAAACAGCAGCGAGCTCTCTGCAGTATAAAGAAAAACATACATGTTACAAACAAACTGGAATAGACACACAAATTATGTCTCTTGGGCTTAATTTGTTTAATTTGATGAGGATGTGTTATTGGAACTGTGTGGTCAGTGGGGTTTTTTGAGTCCTGTTTATCTGTTTAATCAAGTCTGTGTATTTCATTAACCCACACACCCAGTGACGTCTGAATATTTGTGTATTTACCTCAGCCTCTGGCTCACTGTTCCTGTACACTCTGAGCGCTGCAGAGCTTCGCCTGGTGGTTGAGGTCAAGCTAGAGAGAGAGAGAGTGGATGAAGAGATAGAAATACAGATGGAAAAAGAGAAAGGTTGTAATTCCGACACTGTATTTTTCCATTAACTTGCAGACAGTTTGACATTGCTGCAGTCTAATTCCCGACCACAAGAGACATGATGCCTCCACTTGATGGGAAACATATGTGAACCAACACTAAAAGCAATAGTTGTCGTCCCTCACATTCTTAGCTGAGCCACAGCCAATCCATGCACTGCCTCTCCCAAGTCACAGCCAATCCAAACTGCCCTGCCTCTGTCGCTAAAGTCTGCCATGAAATACACAGTGCAGTTCTTTTATTCCACATCGCTTAAAACAGAGCTGCTGTTTGGCGCCCATATTGCTCAGCTGGGAGAGCGGGCGCCAATATACAGAGGTTTACTCCTTGATGCAGTGGGCCGGGATTCAACTCCGACCTGCGGCCCTTTGCTGCATGTCATTCCCTTCTCTTTCTCCCCTTTCATGTCTTGAGCTGTGCTGTCAACTAAAGGCCTAAAATATCCAACATAAATTATATATATATATATATATATATATATATATATATATATATATATATATATATATATATCTCTCTCTCTCTCTCTCCAACAGATCTGCAGAGGATGCCATCGCTATAGCTCTCCACCCTGCGCTGAGCCACCTGGAGCAGCAGCAGAGCTACGTCTGGATGCTCTTTGTGGATTACAGCTCTGCTTTTACCACAATCATCTCAGACATTCTCATCTCCAAACTGGTCACTCCTTGCCTCCCCTCTCTCACTTGTGCCTAGATAAAGGACTTTCTCACCAATCAGTCCCCGGTGGTGAGACGGGGCCCCCACCTCTCCTCCACTCGTACGTTGAGTACTGGCTCCCCACAGGGCTGTGTGCTGAGCCCCCTCCTGTACTGTCTCTACACCCACGACTGCAGTCCGGCCCACAGTTACAACCTCATCGTCAAGTTTGCTGACGGCACCACAGTGGTCGGACTCATCTCAAAAGGGAGACGAGGCAGCCTACAGAGAGGAGGTCCTGAACTTGGCAGCTTGGTGTTCGGAGAACAACATGGCTCTGAACACCAAGAAAACTAAGGAGATCATTGTTGAGTTCACGAGGAACAGCACCGACCTAGCCCCCCTGTTCATCAATGGCGAGTGCGTGAAGAGGGTCCACACCTTCTGGTTTCTCAGCGCCCTCATATCTGCTGACATCTCCTCAACAGCCAACATCAAAGCAATCGTCAAGAAGTCCCAGCAGCAACTACACTTCCTGAGGGTCCTCAGGAAGTACGACCTGGACTCCAACCTGCTGCTGACCTTCTACCGCTCGTCCATAAAGAGCCTGCTGACCTACTGCATCACAGTCTGGTACGGCAGCTGTACCGCGGCAGACAGGGAGAGGCTGCAGAGGGTTGTAAGATCAGCACAGAAGATCATTGGCTGCCCTCTCCCCTTCCTGATGGACATCTACACCTCCCGCTGCCTCAGCAGAGCAGAGATCATCATCAAGGACAGCTCCCACCCCGGCTCTGATCTGTTTGACCTGTTGCCCTCAGGAAGGCGCTACAGATGCATCAGAGCACGGACTAACAGACTCAAGAACAGTTTCTTCCCAAAGGCCATAACCACCCTGAAGTCACACATGCACTTACTCCACTCCGCAGCCTACCCCCGGCCCCCGGACTTTCTAATGCCCTCCTACTGTGCAAAACTGTTATATAATACCTTAATGGAGTCTGGAAACTGTGCAATTTCATACAGTGCAATATTTAATATTTAACCACTTCATTTAATTACTGTGCAATATTTATTTATTTGTTAATACACAATATTTGTTAACACACAATGTGTATTCAAAGCTATTTTATATATGTATACAGTTGCTCTCAGGACTCAGGAGTGTGCACCAGGTCCCCCCCTCTCCCATATACACTCACCGGCCACTTTATTAGGTACCCCATGCCAGTAACGGGTTGGACCCCCTTTTGCCTTCAGAACTGCCT
>NC_048411.1:13638428-13688489 GCF_013103735.1 Etheostoma cragini | reverse complement strand
TGGCTGCTTAGAAATTAAGTGTTAACGAGCAGTTGGACAGGTGTACCTAATAAAGTGGCCGGTGAGTGTATATATCTGCTGGTAATGGGCTTATAGGATTGTAGCCTTTACATATTCTCTAAGCTCTTGAATTGAATGATAAATTGCTAAAAATTGGAATATTATAGGAAAACTTGGTTTGTATTTGTGGAGAAATTGAGATCAGGAAAAGGGAGAAGTAAGAGGTGTGTGTGTGTGTGTGTGTGTGTGTCATACCAAGAGTAAAGAATGCAGCCAAACAGGAGAATTGTTCCAAAAGCGGTGACAATCTTCTTGTCGCCCTCCGTTCCAGCGTTAAAGGGAAACACACACACGGTTGTGTTCACACCATTTCTTTCCACCACTAGTCAGAAAGAATGTGCAGACAGAGATGGATGAGACCAAAGAAGGAGTAGAGGGAGTTTTATAGGGAGAAGGGAGGTTGCAAAAGAAGAAAACACCAACAGCCTCACTAACAGTACAGTTGGTACTTGAGTGTTACTTAGGTGGCACGTGCTGGTTTTAAATATTTATGGTAAGATTATCTTCACAATAGTATCTCAGCATACACTATTATCTTGACAGCTACTGTGAAAATATGAGTGCTGTAGGGTTGGAAAAAGTACCTAAGAGTCTACAGAGTAATTTGTTTTAAGAATTACAACTTTCTCTAAACCTTAAAATTAAACATTTTATCTTATCAGAGAGATGTTGATGCCTCTTCTGAGACAGGCCTTGTATGTATTGCGCTTGGTTTGTGTTTCTTACTCTTGAGTGTAACACAACATTTCACAGAACAGATGTGCAAGATTTCTCATCCATTATGATAACATTGAAGACTGTGTCCTCAACTGGAACAAAAACAAAGCTAATAATAATAATAATAATAATAATAATAATACATTTTTGTTTTGGCTTCTGAGCTAGAGGTGTCCCCCTTTACTTAAAGTGTCTGTTTTATTGTCTCAATTATTATTGGTTTACTTAAAAAAGATGACTTACCAACATTTATTATTAATATATATTTATATTGATTATGTTTCCATTTCTTAGTGTGACAGTGTGCAGCTGTGTGAATGCCAGCTTGGTACACTGACTTTATAAATCTTTCTTACACAGAGTCATGTTTTGCATGGTGTTGGCTGCAGAATTAAGCATTAATTAGCCTAACCCATAACTCGATAGGAATAATACCAGTTGATCTAAGCTGATACCCAACTATGTCTCTAACTACTTTGTGGAGATGGGTGTCTTTTCACACTCACTCTCTTTTGGTTTGCTGGAGAAGGCTGAGAAGGTGAGGTACATGACGTACACACTGATGACTCCAGGCTGCAGCAGACCTGATGTTGGCTGCACTGCAGGGTCACAAAGGTGAATTGTTAGAATAATTTGATTATCAAGAATAGACACTTTTACTTGTAAACAAGAAGACAGTTTCCACAATACAGAATCGTACAGAAAATGTCTAACTGGAAGCTCTCTACATCTGCTTATTTATACAAAGTGGATGTTAATACTAAGTCATAACAATGTTGATGTTGTCAGTTTATCTCATTCGGTCTGGGAATCTCCTCCGCCTGCTCTGCCCTCAGAAACATCCTGTGCCTTTCACAAGGACAGACGATGGCGCCATTGTTATCTTGTTTAGAGTGATCAGCATAATATGGGATTTTTATGCAAACAGTTTTAATAATAATCAGAGAAAAGTATGTATCATAATTTTTCTAACATGAATAAAGGATGTAATTATCACTGGCTAAACTGAGATTCCTGACTTTAAGTGTTGTAGAAACAGTCTTACTTATCGCTACTTTGTGAGAGTTATGTGTCGCTATTTGTGAATTACTCTTTGTGGTAAGCCAGGCAGCTGTCTACAAAAATCATCTAAATGCAGATGCTTTTATTTTAATTTGTATTACACAGTCAAATGAGCTTGTAAGTACAGGTCCTTACATTTCTGTATGCATGGGGAGATGGCCAACAGGGAGACAATGAAGCACAGGCTGCCGTTGATTCCCAGGAAGATCTTGTTAAGTAAACAGGCCTCGGGGTCGGTGTAGAACACACCCATGAACACCAAGGCTGCAACCGCACCACTGAACAGCATCAGAGTTACTAAGGCCAAAGCTGCGTACCACAGGCGATTATACTTCGCTCCTGAATTCCTGCAGACCAAAAAGGGAGAGGGAAGGAGAGACAGAAAAACAGACAGCAGTCAGGAAAAAACACGTCATGAACAAGAGATTGAGTGAACAGGGGAAAAAAACTAATAAAGTGGACACAAGCGCGTTTGGCCTAAAGAAAAAGTCAGAGAAAGAGAAAGTTATGTTTGGTGGCGAGTTATATTCTTCACCCTGAGGATATAATAAGACAAGTTTATGGTTGCTTTAGTGTTTTCACATTCATTTTACTGGTTTACTGCATTCATTGGTTGCCAAACCATCAAACGTTTTTGAAACAATATGCTGTGGTATTTGTGATTCTGAGTGGGAAAGGAAGGGGAAACACACACACTCCTACACCATATGAATCCTGTGAATCTGCAGTGTCGGTCGGCCTGCTGCCAAACCTCCCCACAAAAACACCAAGCCACATGCACCATGCACAGGAGAATCAACCCCACCCTCCCAGTTTGTCAAGATCAAATAAAAAGCATTGCAGGGCTTCTATTCACAGAGTGGTCATGCTTACGTAGACGAGCCGGGACAAGAGAAAGGAGCACAGTGAAGACAGGTCGCTCTCACCAGTTTGTGTTCCATCTATGTGCAAACTCCACCAACATCAAGAGCTGGATCAGCAGGAAAATGAACCCGCCAAATGCTCCTATGTAGCGCCACACTGGCATAAAAACAGAAGAAGAGACAGGGAAATTGTTTTAGAGATGAGAAGACCTAACAGTGGATATCTGGGACCTGTACCTGCTGCACACAGATTACACTCAAACTACAGAAAAGATGGCCGGGTAAATTGAAAAGATTATGTGGAAGGTGGTGTATTTAAGTTTGTTTGGAAAATGTTGAAAGAACAAAAGAAAACTGCAATATTTGGTAATTCCTGTTTCCAACATTTTGCCACCACTGAGGTGGATATACTAATGATGTGAATATATGACTATGTATTGTAAATATCATCTTTAAAAAAGAATTAGCTAATATTGAGTGTCCTCTCTTTACCTTCCAGAAAGGTTTCCTGACCCGGGATGAAGAAGCCACCAGCGCAGCAGGCCACCAGCACAATAAACTTCAGCAACCAGAACCTGATGTTTAAACCACAACATTGAGGGTTGTACATTGAAAAATCAATACACAAAATGGAAATCAAATACAAAACTATGTCTCCTGACAAAACAGCCTCAGTTTGGGAATTTTGATGGATAGTGTGAAAGACATAGTTCAAGACATATAGCATAAGGAATCCAAAAATACTCAGAAAGAAACACTAAAGGATAAGATCTGGTGTTCAAGAGAACAGGTGCCTGTGTTTATGTTCAGGAAACTATTTAGAGAGCACATGCTGTGTTACAGGATAATGTTTTTTTTACCGTTTACACTCTGAGATACTTAACGGTTCTAACTATTGCCAGTAGGACGGAAAGAGGAACAAGGCCTTCTTACCCGTTATGCACCGCCGCCCTGCAGCCTGTGCTGTTGTTGACTCGTATGGTGAAGAAAGCCAAAAATAAGAAGAAGCAGGACATGCCGAAGCACACCTTGTAGACGGCAGAGTAGCCAACCAGAGTTTGGCAGTTCTCCCCTGCATTCATCTTCTCACACAACTCCTTGTAGAAGGGGATCTGATTGGCAAAATCACAAACCCAAAACACAGATTAGATCATTATGGTGTTGACCACCACCACCTCTGCTCATGTTTGTCTAGTACACGGCCTCAGAGAAAAGGCTGTATGGCATCTATTCTGTAATGTCACACTTCTAAAGGCACAAAAAGAGAGAACAGGCAGCAACAACAACTCCTCTTTCTCTCCATGAAGCCCTCTTTCATCCCTCGTTCTCTACAGGCTGTTAGAGGGGCCTTACAACTAACTGTCAGTGTACACAAACAAAAGACGCAGATGAATAAATTAACCCCCTTTTGTCGGCAAGTCAGAAGGAAAGAGTGAAAAGCAGAGAGAGCATGAGCAAGAGAGAAAGATTGGGAGATCTGTCTTAAAATAAATTTCCCCAAATTTATTTTGACCTACAGTGAGCTGCCTAAGAAAGAAGAAGGCAAACGGGAGTCAGAAAACTAGCTAAGGACTTTGCTGTGGCCTTCAACAAGAAATTGGAAGTGCTTCGGTGGCTCAGTGCCAACAGAAGAGATGGCCTTTGAAATAATCGTCACAAATTGGAGGCTCAAATATCTGTTCCCTTCTCTGATGCCCCCATGGCTGTGTGAATCAAGTCAAATACATGAGCTGCTTTTCAAAAAGCAGTCATCTTTTGAGAGAACTACAGATATTTACTTTTAGATAATAAATGCTTTGACTTGGCTTTACTGGTTATTGGCAGAGTAACTTGGTTCTGGAGGTTATACACATGGGTGAGATGCCAGTGGATTGAGTTGTTATCACCTCAGTGTGTAGCACAGTCCAGAGCCAGATCACAACATAGAGTAAAAAGCCCATTTTTGGAGCTTTTGTCTCATGTTGAGGACCTTTTTAGCATGTCCATGGTGTCGTTATTAAGAAAGAAGGGGGCCGGCT
Source organism: Etheostoma cragini (assembly GCF_013103735.1). Classification (NCBI taxonomy): domain Eukaryota; kingdom Metazoa; phylum Chordata; class Actinopteri; order Perciformes; family Percidae; genus Etheostoma; species Etheostoma cragini. Next base: position 13,683,769 of record NC_048411.1, on the reverse strand, counting down.
GTTTCAGACAGCTGTAAATCTCTTGAGAAAAGACCAGCACTCTCATACGCACAATGGCTGCTCTCTTAGCCGGGACTTCCCACTGGGCTCAGTGTGTGACTGGCAGTGTTCATGTATACGTGTATATATGTGTGCGTGTAACTCAGCAGGCTTTACGTGGGGCTATCAGAGGCCATTATGTGCCTGGATGGGTCTTTTACAGGGTTGTCCTGTCACAAGGAAGCAGACAGTTGGGAATCGTTTTAATACAGTACAGTAGACATGGCTTGAAAGAGAAAAGAAATAACCTCAGATGATTGGTGGAAAAATATCTCTGTCTTCAAATAGCTCTCTCTAGAGTAAGCTTGCAGTCATGCCATAGTTACAGAGTCAGCTGACGTTATTCTTCCTAGTCCAGTGAATGCTGAACTGGATTGTACCAACCGTATGGTACCTTTCAAACAGGGACATAATTTCTCAAGCTCAGATATGATAAGATGCTGTACGTGTATAAGTCCAAATTTTCTTCAGAATAAAGTTTGTTTTATCTTATATTCAGCTATCAATATTGACTTAGACAAAACAGTAGGCAGGATGAGAAGGAGAAGTATCACTACAGCCGGACTCCCTCGGATATTGTAGTAGTGGCCAAATAAAAAGTCAGTCTGGTAATAATCAGCATTATGATGATTAAAAAAGGTAACATGAGGAAAAAAACACATGAAGGCAGTGAAGGTCAAAGGAGAGAGCAGAAGGCCTCCTGTGCGTCTTCTCCCAACTTCAGAGGTTAGGTGGGTGATTAAAAACAAAAGGCTACCAGCCTGATCTCTTGCCTACTTACTGCTGTGAAATTACACATGGGATCTGCAGGTGAAATAGTGGGATGTCTACTTTGCCTGTAGCAGTGTTATAAATCTTCAATGTTGCCTGTTAGCAATGACAAGTTAACACTGGTACAGTCTCTGAAATGTTATTCTGTTTACACCACAGAGCTAAACACAAAGTCTGGCTTACCTGAAAATGTAACAAAATGTGTGTGGGGAGAGTGTGTAACCTACAAATACGTTCTCGTTCCCTTTCAGTTCTGCAGCGTATCAGCATGCGTTTCTGCATATGGCATTCAACTGTCTAACGACCCTCAGACCTAACTTCTGCGAGGTAAAGTCTGGGGAGAGAGTCTATACGTAGCGGGAGGCCAAATGCTGTAGAAGGTCCCAGTAATGCGTCACCTTTTAAAAAACCAAGAAGTCAGCAGGCATGTTGCTACCTAGAAAACTGCATGACTTCATGACATTATCATCTGAGCAGATATCATGATTTAATACCAGTTCTACATCACTAAACTTAGGAGGCACTTGGCTGTTAGTCTTTTAGGACAGAGTTTCAGAACCACTGCACTCCCTCTCAATTGCACATGACGCTATGGAACATAGATGTGGGCTTTGATTTTTCTTCTCTGTCCTGTCTTTTTCTCTCTGTCTTCTTACAATTAACATTTCCAATCATAGACAATTCAAACTCTTCAACATGTGTAAATGCTGTGGGAGAGTGATACTGTGCTGTGTGTTATTTATGTACTTATGTACTTACATGGTCTCTCAACTCCTGCTCCACAGTGGGGGACATCATGATGACACAGATGATGGTGACCAGCAGGAAGTAGAGGGCATACATGAAGCGGGTCCCTGTGGACTGTTTGATCTTGGGGCAGCAGTTACAGCAGCACGAGCAGGCCGCTGAACCGCAGCAGCAGGCCAGCTGCACAGACATCAATGGAGAAAAGAGAGCGAGGGGTGGAAAAAACATTACCATATCAGTTTCAGAATTGTATGCACCGTTATAAGCCATCTGATATGATATACGGTATTTACAAGGCACTCTGATAAGGGAGGACCAGGGTTTGTGTGTGCATGTTGCAGCCACATGTGTCAGCTACAGGAAGGGGAAAATCCCCCAAGATTACCACATATGTTTGGTTGAAAAAGTTAAACATACATTGATGGCAACAAAAGGTTTGTAAGAGTAAAACTATAGAGAACAGTAAGCAGTGACCAAAAGATAAAAATAGAAATACACAAGGAAAAAAAATAATAATCTGAATCCAGTATGAAATTAAAACAACATACCACTTCTATCCTCATTTCAGTTAAGGCAAACAAAGAAGAAGAAGAAGAAGAAGAAGAAGAAGAAAAATAGGGAAACTCAGAGGAGCAACAGGGGAAGGGTTTTTCTTTCAGGATGGACAGCCATGCAATGTACACATATGAACAGAAATAGCAGTAGATTATTACTACCGTTGGTTAAACCTTTAAAGCCCAAACCAACAAACTGCAAGTACTTTAAGGCTGTGTCTACAATCTCCTCTTTCATTCAGTTCAATGTTACAATATCTAAATACATAGTGACTGTTGCACATAATGCTATGACCATATAATTTAAAAAAAAAACATTGATATACAGTATTTAAATACATATTTATTTATTTTAACATTGTTAAAAAGGTTGCAGCAGAAATGTTATGTGCAGTAGTCTCTGGTGCCTTCTGGTACATGTTTATCTTTCAAGAGCTTCTGTTTTCAGAATCCCGGAGCAGATAATACTGCAGGTAATAATAATGCCAGAATACACAATTATGGCAATTTACTGGACAAGGGGAAACTCATAAAAGAAAACAAATCCCCCCCCCCCTCTCGTCCTGCACAGAGGCCGCTCTGACTTGATATAGACAGTGAAGTCTGAAAACACACACTCACTTGCTTATACAGAGAGGCCTTCTCCGTTTCTTCTGACAGGCCCTCATACAAGGGGACATTCTCGTAAAGACAGGCCCTGTGTTCTATTTAGGAAAGAGGAGGCTCTATAATTATACAGTATAGCGTCTTTCTGTAGCTTCCCCGCCCTGCTTCACACTTTAAGTCTCCTATTCCTCAGCCTGCAGAACCCCCACTGCTGTCGTAAGAGGAGAACTTCTGTTTTGGTCTACAATCGAGGCTACATTGGTGGTGCACTGCTGGAGGGCTTACACAAACAATTTTTCTTTAATGGTTCTCCCCTATGGGATGCAACACATACTTTACTAGTGATAATGATAAAGGAAAGGTGCTGTGGATTAAATGCCAAGACTGGTCTGTCCATGGCTGAGTCTTTTGGAGGTTCAGTGAAACTTACTTCTAGGTATTACAGCCAAGCTGAGGAATTCTGTCAAATCTCTGGGAATACAAATTTATTTTATTGTGTATGCAAGAGAAAGACACTTACAGCAAAATGTGCAGGTTCTGAGTTGTTCTGTCTGTCAAGAAACCATCTCACATACCAACTTGACCTTCCCATTATTTAGAAAAAATATCACCCTCAATAACCGCTTCTAACTACCTTGGCTTTGCTATCTAGCCAGCTCAAGGTGAAAAAATGGTAAGCCTTATTACAAGTATCTGTTGCTAGGCTTCTCAGAGCAAACACATTCACTTTCTCATAATACTTTTCTTGCCTACAGGAATCTCAGTAAATCTCACATCTTTTTGCACGTGCAATCTTATCTTTGTTGTATCCATTTTTCTGTTGTACATGTTTTTTTATATTTCAAAAACAGCAATGAATAGGGACGACTGATCTGGATTTTTTGACCAATACGCTCTGCCGATTTTCTTGAGCCAATATTTGGAGGCGATACGGCTTTTGCTCCCTCAGTTTAGATCATAAAGATGTAAACCCTGCCACACTGGATTTGTTTTCGGAATCTTCTCTGCCATTTCTTTAAAAATAATAAACAAAAACAAAGATCAGTGTCACTTCTGCAATCATGTTACATTCATATCGCCTAAATTGTGTGCAATGGCATCGTATGGATGGGTGCACTGCATATGGTTAACTGTGCAAGGGTAAAAGGCTTTCATCAACATCTACAACATATTATAAGACACATATAATCAGGTCATCAAAAATTGTCCTTTGTCAACACATTTAAATATTTTAAGAAATCGAGAAACCTGAAAAGTAGCCATTTAAACAAAGTGCTTGATTTGTAATTTAAGTCATGGTGCTAGTGGTGGAGGGGCAGTGCATGGTCTCCACGTGAACTGCAGCCTCTCCATCAACACAGAGCTGCCTGTGGACACCGTGTGTATCGGCGAACGCAGCTGCAGATACAAACCAAATATCAGCACAATATATTGGCCGTCCGATAACATCGGTCTAACACTAGTACCGAAGAGGGCAAACAAGCATTTCACTGAACAATGTAGACATATACTAAGTACGTGACAAATGAAAACCTAGGAATCTTAAACCGTTATGTCATCATTTAACTAAAGGGAGAACCAACTGCCACATGCCACAAACAAATTGTGCATGCACCTGTTAAAATTATGTAATGTTTTTTAAGATTTTGGGGCATTTTTTGCCTTTTTTCCTATATTATAGGGTATAGTCAGGACAGACATGAGCAGAGGGTAAAGGCACAAGGGGAATGACAAGCAACAAAGGTCCCAGGCCACACTTAAAGGAGGACATTGCAATTGGTCTGTGAGTGTGTCAGGGTCTGTTATCTGGCCAGGGTGTGCTGATGTAGTAAAGCCAGTGTGCAGCATTGTCTGATGTGTTGCGTTCCGCTCCAGATGTCACTAATGTGCGGTATGCTGCAGACTCGTGGATCCACACAGGCACATGGTCAGGAACAAGACACTTCTCTAGCCACATGGCTCTGCCTCCCTGCGCTCTCTGTCCAGAGGTTTCCCTGCCAGTCTTTTCTAGATAGACTTAATTGTTTTTAGCCTGGAGCTGAAGAATGGTTACCAATAGCCTTGCCTTTTTGGTATGAGCTTTGTGGTGTCTATTTGCTAGTTCTCTAAACAGATTACCATGTGAAACCAAACTCATTTATGTTTCCACCCAGTTCTCTCCAACAGTGGAGAAAATCAGTGCTGTCTGTTGCTCTTGTTACAGAAGGTAGAAATGAAAAAAATCAAGAACAAAACACATACGTAGGTCCGACCGATAAAGGATTATTTAGACCAATATAAATATTTGGTTATTTAAAAATCCAATATGCCGATATTTATTTAAAAAAACAAAACAGAAACACGTTACAAAACATAAGACTTCCCTTACATTAGTTATTAGTAGTCATTAATGAGTTCTCACTAAAATAATATGATAATAATTTGTTTTATTGTCACAACAGAACAGAGGAACATCAAACTATATTAATTTTCTGATAAATAAAAAGTATAAAAATGCAAACTTAAAATATGAAACTTAAAGTCGTTTCAACAAAAACTCATTAATAAAAACAATTTTAAAATCAGTGTTGCCATCAGGGACGTTGTAGAGCACCCCCTGGTGGACAAACTATGCAACACTCATAACATGGTATACAATCCGCTTTATTTTTTAAATATTCATTTATCAGAATCATTTATTGGCCATTATAAATGCCGATACACATAGATTGGGAAATGCCTAATATTGGCCCGCAGATATATCGGTCGGGCTCTAGTGTGGAGCACCAGGGTAGCATTGTAATTAAGAAATCCATCCTTCTTTAGAGGATCTGGGTTCAAGGACTGGTGATGGTACGTGTCAGTGAAACCCTCCCAACTCCAGTAGTTTATTCAAGCATGAGTGGGAATAGGTAAACATCCAAATACAAGGTTTACATACTTTTGCTTTTCCAATATGAAAAAAAAAATACAAATAAATAAGCCAAAACATACATGTGACCTCCTCATGCTATCTGGATATGGGTTGTGAGCAACAAACATAAAAATGTCTTTTATGTCAGATCAAACAAAGAATAAGGCTGTTTTATTCTTAATCAGGACTCAAGAATGGTGTGTCAGTATCCCCTTGGCGCGGACAATTAGCTCATTCACACAATTTACCAATGCCTGAAATACCACAGATGAATGTAAGACAAAAATGCTGCCTCCAAGGCTGCATGTGCATATTTCTGCTTTTATGTATACACAGACATCTAGCCTTGACTTCAAACCCAGTTTATATACAGTATGTGGTCCCTGGTTTCCATTTATACACACAGCTTACCAGTATAAGCCGTTTCTTTTGTCTCGGCTACACCCACATGTGTTTCTGAATGGCCGATTAATTAACCACAACCGACTGAAAGTAAGAAGGAAAAAAAACAGGATGATTTAAGATGTGAGGGTGTTTAGACTTCATTAGTTAGAGGGTGTTTCACCAGCCGACTGCACACAGTGAGGTGGCCCACAGCAAAATGCAGCAGTACTGATGGACCGTAGGGGAGCCAGGAGAGGGGGATGTTGCCAGGGATTCCACCATACACAGGTACAAAGAGTATCCATGGTAACCAACGCTGACCCTACCCACTTAATGGGCCATCCACCCCCTCCTCCACTGCCCGCCTGACCCACCAGCATGTCGACAGGTGGTTGGCGTGTCTGCAGTGAGTGTACACCCCTTCTTCAATATCAACCCCCCACTAGCTTGTCATAATGCTTTAGCCATAGCGGCCTAAATATGAATAATACATGTTACAGCAAACATGGCACTTTAACCACTAGCTAGCTATACTGGTATAGCTTTTTCAGACCTCGAATAAGCCAAGATTCTCACAACCCTCAATGAAGGCACCAAGCCTCACTACACTGTGATTGCAGTACTCTTGAGGGACAAAGACTTGTCTTTTTCTCACTCTCACTGAAGCTCTGTTTCACTCTTCGTCTCATTTCCTCCGTCCTCCCCCACCCTGTTACTCAGAGGCTTATTGTTGTCTTCTCTAGTGCTTCTTCCTCTTATTTTCTCCTTTATTCCCTTTCTTTGTTATCATAGCTGCCCTTTACCCTAAAATGCTCTCCCCCGGCTCCAGCTGTTGTAGGGTCTGGAGAAAGACGATATTGCTCAAAGCACGCGCACGCACACGTGCGCACGCGCACGCACACGTGCGCACGCGCACGCACACACACACACACACACACACACACACACACACACACACCAGCTTTACGTAAAGAGGATGGACAGGGCGTATTACTGTGGAAACCCACATGAAATGAAACCAAGTGACATTCAAAATGAAGTGTTTGCATAGACAGTTACTCTGTATGAACATGGATTGCTCAAGAAGAACTGTGACCTAGTAGACCCACAGCAGGATTTAATCAACTAATGTGACAAAGTCCTACATGTAGACCACATCTGTGAGCCGTTTATCTGAGCATTGATGCTAATTACCATGTTTTTTCCCTGTTCACTTATCTTCCACCCTTTTATCCTCAACCCAGTAGTGATGAAAAGCATTGCAGAATTTAACAAACAGGAAACGGCAAGGGTAGCCTAAATCAGACTCACAGTACTTGGCACATAATCACACAAACACAACTGCTTATGCAATACAAACAGACCAGTCGCAAAAATAGGTCACTCACTATGTCACAGAGCCAGTTAACAGTTTTCTCCTTAAACAAATCAACCAGCCAAGCAGATGTGTCAACAATGTATCCACAGGTTGGGAATTGAGGCCATCTGACAAAATCTGGATGGAATACTTACTTAAAAAAGTATTGGTATTAGAGGTGGAATTTGTGACTGGAGTTTTTGGCACCAGACCACAGAGACAATCGGTTCCTGATGTGGCTGACACGGATTTCCCCTCCCAACATTTTATCAGAAGGAAAAACTTTCATCAGCTGACTTGAGATGTTGACTCAATGTCTATCAATACTGACAAAGAAGCACATTTCCGTAGGAATATATGGCAGACAAATAGAAACATGACTCACAACTGAGATAACCACTGTCAAAACAATTTGACTGGAAGAATGTGGCATAGGTTTTACTTAACGAGTATAAACCTCAAGTACATTCATATTTATTTCCTGTCTTAGTTTTCTTTAGTAGCTACAGTCTGCCTTACATAATGTAGACTATGCTGTATGCCGGCTGCTTTAAAGCTGAGGGAACTCCTTTTTAGTTAGAGCTTAGTGATAGCAGCCAGTGGATAAAGCTGACCACAATGAATCATGACAGACCAACGGTTCAGACGAAACTGTAGACACACCCTTTATGTCAACTTACAACAATGTATAGGGTTGAATGGAGTAAGGAGAAACCAGCAGAATGCAAAAAGAGGGAAATGTGAAACAAAAAACCTTGAAACAATAAGACACAAGCAGAAGTGTTCTCACACACAAGTAAGGTTGGCCCAAGCTCCAGACCAGAGCAAGACTCATTCCATTTCCCCATGTTGTGACTGACAAGTCTACTATTGTCCATATAGCTAGGCAGCTGTATACACACAGCAAAAATGTATCACTGCTCTGTTTCCCACACAAAGGGAGGGCTTCTTTGTTTCTATCTTGGCAAATACAGCCCCTAGCTACAACCAACAGAGTGAAACTCCAATAGGCAGAAAAGAAACAAAACTTAGGTACAGTAAAGAGCTGAAAAACAGGGCAGAAATGAAACAATCCTGTGCAGACAAAACAGTCAGTCACAAAAAGGACCAAAGGAAACAAGAACGAGAAGATAGTCAAAATATAAGGCAATATCAGATCAACAGGCACAGGCCTGTTTCACTTCCAACTGTTTTGTTTACTAGTGTGATGCTTCTGTTACGCAGAGTTGCACACAGCACAGATGTGCTTTATAGCCACAACATAGCTCAACTGATACTATAGGCACCATGCAAAGAGTTGGCTGGCATTTCACAGGGTTACATCCGCACCTTCATCCCTTACACAAAAATACTAAATTACACAGACAAGACATGGGAATCTCTGAAAAGTAGGAGGTTTCTTAAGAAAGACAGACAAAAGGGATGAAAGATCGCCAATGGTGGTATCCCTGTGGGAAAACAACCTCCTGCTGCTGCTGACCTCAGTAAAATTCCTGAGGAGAAGCTGTAAATAGCAGACATGTCTGACATGGACAGAGTTGGCCAGTAATTCTAATCCTATCAATGACCCAGAAATGTATGCTGGCAGGGACTGCTGCAGATGTTTGGGGGCCGTACTAAAGCGATAGTTTTACAGGTAAAGGGATTTTAAAGCTCATCAAAACCTGTTTTTAGGATTCCTTGTCCCTCTGTGATGTGACCCCAGCAACAAGCAGTCAAACCGCCATCTGATGTGACAGATGTCTGTTTGTGGAAGTATTGCTGGTGAACATTTAAAGTTAGTTTTAACAACATTTATCGGTATGGAAATCACAATACAGTCAGCTGACATTCTTAAGAATTGGGGAACTCTTTTTACAGGAAATACAATGTAACACTTAACCTGTGTCAATCATAGAATGAATATTACAAACCACAACCAATAATTGACAACACTGCCTACCAATTCATGTTTTTGGTTATTTTGCATCACCTTGATATAGAAAAGACAGCCAAAATTGTTTGGTTATTAATGCACCGTTAAAAAAAAAAAAAAAAAAAAAAAGAGTTGTGCAACGTGAAAACACTAATTTTGCTTGCACAATCCCAGAGGCCAGGGTGTCGGTTCAGAGCTAGATGTCTTCCTAAAAGAATAAATTGCTTTCTGGACCACAGTCTGTAGTGTAGTGTCCTCTCGGCCCTCTAGACTCATGTAGCCTGCCAAAGTGGCCTTTGCCACTGCTGTGCTGCTTGACATACCCATGTGGTTCCTGTCCTGTCCCACACTCACATCCAACGCTTGCAGCACTTTGGACAAAACTCAACACTGAGCTAAAGCCTACCCCCCTATTCCATCACAATATGGCATACATCCCTGATCCCACTGGGAAATTACGAGTGAGCTGCTCCCACACCATGCCTTCTCCTCTCTCCAAGTTTAACCCAAACAACGCCCACTCTCCATAGATTTTCCCCTCCTAGCCAGAGGAAATTAACAGACCACACATCAATTTGGGCTACTCTAAACCTCATGAGGGGCACATTATATGTCCATTCAAAACAAGCTAATTACAGGTTTACACATTCATAAAGATGGCGACAAAACTAAATGGGGTGTCTTTGATAGGGATTAGCACACCACCCCAGCACAGCAACACTAAACTGTTTTTATTGTTTGCCTTTCATTTACTCTTAATCCTTCCCGGTTTCCATCATCCTGTGTTTGAAAGAACAGGAAATAGAAGTGAGCTCCTCATAGATGAGGGATGCGTCTGTGTAATTAAATTCTTGACCAGAGCAGCTCAGCAGTGGTAACCCTGTGGTCAAAAACAATCTCTTGGATGAAAAGACGCTCAGCCTAAAGTAAATCCTCTCTAACTTCACATAGAAACTACTAGCTGAATGTCTTTACAAAGTAATTTTGTGAGTTCATTTTACTTACAGCCCTCAAATAATGCAGGTACACAAACAATATAATAATCACCAACACTTTCATTACTGACTTATTTAAAGATCCTTTTCTCGATTAATCCTTTAATGTAAGAAAAGACAGAAAATACAACAGTCCTAAACCCAAATATATTCAATTTAATATCTGGGAGGACAACAAAAAACCTGAGATTTGTAACTGAAAACTTGGAATTAGTCAATGTTTTGCTTTAACGATTACTTAAAAACTAATTAAGTCAATTAGACTTTAATAATTAATCAATTGTCAAAATTGTTATAATATTCAATCCACACATTACATGATTAATCAACTAACTGTTTCAGCTCTAAAAAAAATTTAAACATACAAATCACAATCACAAAAGATGAAACCATAACGTTTCCATAAAGGGTATTTTTTACTAGGAGAAGAAACGTTAGCTAGAAATCAAATTGGACTGAAGTTTTTTTCAGCTGGTTGAAATAATTGCAAAAGTAGGCCTACAAGAAAACCACATAAGATGCATTTATCTCTACCAAAAAAAACTAGCTAGTTTTAATGAAAACACACGTCTGAGAGCCATCAAACCCCTCTGTAAAAAGACGTTGAAAGACGTTCTTTTGATAGCAGATACAGCCTACTGTACGTTGGCTACTGCTGTGGCTGATATTTTAGCTCGTCTCTGTCTTCCTGTGGATAACGTTACTACATTAAAATCATTTCAGTTACAAATTTGTGTTATTTCCATATTCTTCCAACATTCGCTGACTCGTGTTTGCTGACGGTACACTTCTTGACACAAACGGTAAACATGACTAAAGTCGACGTTACACCTAGCATAACGCTTCATTGTATCGTTTACATCCGCTGAACAACAAAAATTAGCAGTAGCCTAGTAGGCTATTGTTCCTCACCTGCGAGATACAACACGGAGTACACATGTTGTGGGGAGCCAATACATAAAATCCGTTTAAGAATAAGACGAGCTCGCTTTTTCACAGTCGCTTTCTTCTTCTTCTTTCTCCACATGAAATCACCACCACCACAAGGGGAACAACGCGCCTGTCCTCAAACTGCTCAATCCTTCCTCCCTGCGTGCCTGGTTGCTGCGTCGCTGTCTCCCCTCCCTGTCTCCCCCTCCCTGTCTCTCCTCCCTGTCTCCCCCTCCTTGTCTCTCCTCCCACAGCACATCACCAACAAAAAGCCCAACACAAAGCTGTACTGCCAAGGCCATTAAGTCTAATTTTCAAATTCTTAAATAAATTAAATGTATGATGACACACTAACGTTATGGGCCTACTATTTTATTACAGATCGAAGTCAGATGTCCCTAACTCATTTCATTAAAATCACTGCTGAGATCCTTAAATACATTATAGGACCATCAAGGATTATCAGTGGCGATTTTAGACTCTTTTAAGGGGGGCTCAAGCCCCCCTAAATTTCATCTCAGCCCCCCTAAAAATTCAGTTAATGAGAAAAAATAAATGTAGTGCTTCAAGTTAGATATTGCAAACCTGTCTGTTAGTGACAGAGGGCAAACGATGAATTTTGGCTATTCGGAGGTTATGCTGCCTCTAATCTGTCAGAGGGAGAGGAGGAGACGGTTGGGAAGTTTGACGTTTGTAATCCCTAGAGAAGGAGTTGGTAATTTCATGGTGCAGATTAGAACACAAATTGAAACATAAGAAACCGAAATTGCTGAATGTTAAAACGTTGTGTCAAATTGGTAATATACTGTGATTTATAAAGTGTCAGCTTTAGTTCCATCAGTGTTAATAGTGTCAACAAATGTTAGCTGACGTTGTTTAGTAGCTCAGAGATTATTGGCTAATGAAATTATTGATTTAGCAGTTCTGATCCTAGAATCACCCTTGAGGATTACTAAGAGAATGTAAAACAATTTAATGAGAGCTTTTTTCGACTATTATTAAATCAATTGGATTACAGATAGAGCGATCTACAACTATAATAACAATGCCCCTCAAAATGTTACAACTTGACACCTATTGGTAGGTGGTACTTTTCTTATGGCTTTCAAGTTTGGCTCACATAAATGAATTATGTCATTAAAGTCATCCACTCTTTACGTGGAGCAGTTGTATTTTTTTTTGCATTGAGATAAAATTATTCAAACATCTGTAGTAACCACCATTATCAAAGGTCATTGGTAATGTAAGAGCCTAAATTATGTTATTCTGTCAAATTCCCAAGAAGATAAAGTCTGTTTGGCATTATGTTACAGTATTGGGTGGTTAAGTGCCCAGCCCACATGGAAAACACCAGAAAATAGTTTTGGTGGAACATTTGTCACACATGACCTCTTACATGAACATGTCTTCTGTCCCAGGTTCTTCAAAGGAAATCTGCCACAAAAAAGTACCCTGCGTACAACACAGCTCAGTTTTTTGTATAATCATTCAGAAATGAACATTTTACCAAAAGGTATAGTCCCTAATTAAATTATGACCAATATTAAACAAACCTCTTTGTTTGTTCTTTATTTTTAATCTTGCTCAAATCACATAACGTTGTCAGGGAGACCTGTACACCTGCCGGTTTTATAGCTTGTGGTGTACCTTAACTGTACAATACGTGTGCACACAGAGATCTTAGTCTTTTGGTTAATTTTGGTTTTAAATAAGGCTCTGCACTGTATTACTCATGCCAAGGTCTTAATCATCCCACTGCAGACTATCCCACATGCTTATTTAGCTGATTATGACTATTCTACAAAGCCTGTGCTCCTGTTCTGTAACAGCATGTAGGCAACAGGGTGTTGCCCAAAGACTGGCTTTTCTGACCAATGAAATGGCCTTTGCTGATAAGTATAACTTTGCTGCTGTTTGCTAAACCTATCATCTGACCCAGTCACCGCAACACACACACACACAGTCATTGTGTCCTCTCTCAGGGCTGTATTGTGGACATGTATATACAGTGGTGCCCGTACGTTTACATGCCCATGCTTAAGTTGACTAAAAAGAGGAATTATAAAAAAATAAAATTAAAAAATTAAAAACACGCTTTGGAAATTGATCTTAATGCCTTAATTAAAAAATGAGGTAAAATCCAACCTTTAAGGACATTTCATTCATAGATAGAGATTGGCATGGTTTTATTTCAGTTAGACTAATAGCCGGTTTGATTTGCATTGAGAGATGATTTTATGGAAAGTATCTCATGCCAATCTCTATTTATGGTGAAGTCTATTATTGATATGGGGCTATTTTTATTCCAAAGGCCAAGGGAACTTTATCAGAATGCATAGTATCCTGATCCATGAAACAACTGGCCTTCAATAATAAAAATGTGCCTGCCTCAATGGGAATTTAACATACGGGTATGTTAAACTTCTTCGCCCTGTATTTTAAGGAAGAACATTTATTTATTTACAATACATTGTTCATTCACAAAGAAATTTGGTGTCCTAAAAGGTTCGATTTTACCTATTTTTTTAATTAAGGTATTAAGATAAATTTCCAAAACATGATTTTTTTATTACTCTATTTAGTCAACTTAAGCATGGGCATGTTAACTTATGACCACAACTGTATAAACACAAATTACACAGGGGGCCTTCTTTCTGAAATTAGGAACAATGACCTCAAATCCCCCCAAAAAACAGTCAAGTATATGCATTTATGTCTGGGACTTCTTTTTTAGATCAAATGAATCAGACATGCCTTAACAGAAATTGAAGCATGATCTTATTTTGAACATGGAAGACGATGACATTTAACATATAGAAAATATAAGTTGCCACTGGCATTTTGTAAAGAATAGAAAATTAATGATTCAATTAATCATCATTAATGATAATTGATTCAATATAAAGCAAGTTTGTTTTTTATCTGGGACCTATTCTTCCTCTTCCACTGTCTATTCTTTTTAATCTGATCCTGTTTGACAGAAAACCAAAAGGGAAGCAGCTAAGGCCTGCCAGAGCATCAGGCCCCTGACATGTCTGACTGGGTTGGATCACAGTATTGTTGACGAGAAAAGACACAGAGGGAACGATATAGTGGCACATTGTTGCATGACAGTGTCAAGACTAGCGTCACCCTGTCTGCCCTAAAGAGACAAGGCTTTTCTCTTACTCGCACACTGGTATTAAATCAGTTCATAGAAATATAGTAGTCAGCTCAACCTACCAAAGGAGAAATATATTTTTTTTAAATAATATAGCTCTGTTGAATACTTGACTCTGAGTGGCCAATCATGGCATTATGGTCTTTTTTTTTGCTATGTAAAGCAGATCATTGTTTGTATAGCCTGGTTTAAGACCCCACTGTGTCTTGCGTCATCCTGCCAGGGTTCTATGCATGTGCACCATTCAATAACATTCACCGTACATGAAATAAATCAGGCATGTTTGTTTGGTTGGTTGTTCTTATTTTCAGTCACATAAAAATAAATATTCCAACAGGCACCCAGAGCTTAGGCATCATTGTTACAATGAAGAAAGACCAAAGCCAACGCTATTGACTTGGGTTGTACATCCGTTGATGGGATGCTACACACAGCAGCACGTTGGACAGGTAGAGCAAAACTTAGATACAATTCTCATCTGACTTAACATCTAAAACCTCTAAATTGTCCTAAAGTCAACTACATCTGAGCCTTTTTGCCTCCGCTGGACATCTTTTTTTTCCCCATTCCAGAAGACGATTGTGAGCAAAGCCGGGTAGCTGACCCACGCGATGGCGTGAAAATGGTGATCATCTGATTAACCCGGTCTCATCTGGTCAGAAAATGAGCTTCTTCTTCATGATAGCTGAAAATACAAAAGCTGTTGTTACAAAACATTAGAAAAAGAACACTTCAAACAAGTAACAATACAGCCAAACACTGTATCTACACTACAGTATGTGCAGCAATCTGCTAACCACTTAAGTTTTGTCTACTGAAGGTACTTGGAAATTATCTCTGTAGATATACTGTAGCATAGCGTATAGTCAACCCAGATATTTTCCAAACCACAGAAGGAGCTGGAAAAGCATTGAACCTCCCAGTAACACCAAGGTCCTCCTTCAGTAAAACATACCCTGTACCACAATCCACTGAACTGTGTGTGCGTGTGTGTGTGTGTGTGTGTGTGTGTGTGTGTCTGTGTGTGTGTGTTTGAGTGTGTTCTACTAAGCTATTTTCTGAATATCTAACTGCAGTTAAATGTGAAGGCAACACCCTTTGAATTGCTAGGTTCAATCAAGTGCTATTTTAGATTTATGACCGTAGTGTGCATAACGATGCGAACACAGAGTTGCTTCACTGGGCTAAAATGCTACAACATGCTTCATTCAAGTTTGGTCTGAGTGTGATGTTCTTAAAATGGCCAGCCCCTTTCAAAATATGCATTAAACATTTTGGGGCGGAAACTGTTTACACCACCACTTGAACTTGTTTTACCATCATTATATTGGCCTGCGTTATTTGATTGGTTATGTAAAAGGTAAAAGTGCTACTTTGTGGATATAAATAGAAACTATATGTGTTGATTACCTGTCTCTGGACCCTCGAGTTTCCTCTTGAGGCAGATTGTTTCCTTCTCCCTCAGAGCCTCGGCTGCACAGTTGGGTCGGGGGAGTTGGGGACCAGGAGTGGGAGCAGGCCGATTACCGAAGTACTTCATCGTCAGAGCCTGGAGAACAACAGAACACAGTGTCATCAACAATCACTGTTACCTGCAAAAATGTCTGCAGGCATACTGCAAGAATGTCTGTACGTAAGGTCTGGTAATGTTTATGTCTATCAATGTCACCTTAGTCTGGTGTTTTCAAGCTGTTTCCAAGAATGGAAAAACTTGCCATTGATGGTTTTATTATTTGTAGCTTAATTGTTGTTTCTTTCTTTTAGTTTTGCTTTTATGTAATAAAGAAACTTTCTGCTATGTGAACAATCTGCTTTCTTTTACAATCAGCTATGGAAAATAGAAAAAGTCAAAATAAATCATTAAATGTAAGACACTTCAAAATCATTTTTAGACTTTCAGGCAAGCTGTGGTTTTCAGTGTCTGCACACACTGAACCATGCATGACTCTGATAATATAAAAATGAGAATAGCTACTGTGCTTTAGTGGTGTACTACCTGTGTTGCTGTGGTCCTCGTCAGGGGGTTAAAGGTGAAGAAGCTCTGTAGCAGCTCTAGTAAGTCGTCTCCAGCTGCACTAAATATATGTTCCAGAGGTGTGCCAGGGAATATTTTGAAAGACACATAGTCTGGTAGACTACTCATACCCTGCAGACATATATGACAAACAAATTACACAAGGACCTTCACATGTAAGCAGAGTAAAAACATCCATCACTGGGGAGATAACAGCTACCAACAGGCCATGTTGCTTCTGTGGGCGTCCCAAGAGCTTCAAAGATCTTAGTTAGCTGGTCAAGGTCGGAGTCTCCAGCAAGGAATGGTATCTACAGCAAAAAAGACAGGCAGAGACATTAGCAAGGTTACACAAATAAAAGCATTCCCTGTTACTGTATGAACATCTCTTTGAAGTGAGGTTTGTGTACCCGAAGGAGTAACTCTGCCAAGATGCATCCCACTGCCCACATGTCGACACCCACGCCGTACATCCTGGCACCAAACAGGAGCTCAGGGGAGCGGTACCACCTAAAAGGATCAATAAACAGGGTTACATTTTATCAAACAGGCATACAGTACGTCACTTTTCTAGTTTAACTAGAACAGTTAGGAAACCTTGAGGTTTTTTTTTTTGCCCAAGAGAAGATGAGATTTCCATGGGACATTTATATTTAAAGCATGTGTTGTCGCACACATCAGTCACAAATGTATCTTCTCATGACTTTTTTAAAGATTATTTTTTGGGCATTTTAGGCCTTTATTTGACAGGATAGATGAAGACATGAAAGCAAAGTGGGGGGGAAAGGGCCGCAGGTTGGAGTCGAACACGTGGCCGCTGAGTCGTGTGAACCTCTACATATGGGTGCCGGCTTTACCAACTGAGATATGCGGGCGCCCATTACAAACTTTTGACTTAATAAAATTAGACACATGAGGATTTATTTATCTCACGTGATTAAGATAAGCTGTTTTCCAATGAGTGTGACAAAAACAAAGGGGAATGTGCAGATAAGTCTAAGTTTTGTATTATTAATACAATAAGCACGGACCTGGTAACAACTTGATGTGTGTAGACTCTGTTGGGGCTGCCAAATGCTTTGGCCAAACCAAAATCAGCCAACTTCAACACTCCGTTGCCATCTAACAGCAGATTATTGGGCTTCAGATCCTGGACACACAAAATAATGAATGTGAGTAGTGAAAATGTGAGTTATTGACTATATGTGTATATATTTGTGTACAGTGTGTGTGTGTGTGTGTGTGTGTGTGTGTGTGTGTGTGTGTGGAGCATCAGTGCTTTTACCCTGTGGAGGACCCAGTGTTGGTGCATATACTCTAATCCCTGTAGAGTCATGAGGATGTAGGCTTTGATGTTGGCCGGAGTCAGGACTAGGCTAGTGTCTTTGATGATCACCTTAAAACAAAAATAAAAAAAGACAAAAGGGGTTTAAGTAAAGCCGGATATCTGACAACTAATAATCTACATCCATTACCTAATGGTTTTACAGGTCTCCGGGCTTCACAGTCAAAAACAAATTACACTTATTAGAACAGATAAGAGACTTAAAGACAACTGAGATGTCTCTCTGAAGAAGTAGACACAGCTGCAGCCAAGCTAAACAGCATTCAACCTCTCACCCCAAATGTCTATTGTTCCAGCAGCTCCAGAAACACTGACTTTAGTACCCTGCTACGTAATTTAATTTGCAATAAAACCATTGAACATCTGTGGTTGATAAACTCACACAGCTAAATCTAACTATGTGGCCTAAAAATAGTCTTTTAGCATCCATTATAATATGAGCATCATATTTCATCCTCATGTCTTTCTGCTGCCTGTGAACCACTAATGGCATCAATTCAATGTGAGAGCCAAGAGCCGAGTGTTATTGATTTTTTTAAAGTGTATTTATCTTGTTTTGCATCGTTCTATTAAAGTCTAATGCATGGGTGGTGGCCGACCATCTGGAGCCTTGTATGCTAAAAAAAAACAGAAGAAGAAAACTATAAAAGCCCCAGTGACCTTGCACAACCACTTAATAGTTAGATGAGAGCACTCATGCCGCTGCTATCTTTGCGATCCTACTTATATTTTCTGTGCTACTCTGTATGTCATCTAACCTTACACCTCTCAATCATAATCTCTTAATTTATTAGTTAGTTTTTTGGCCTTCTTAGCCGTATACAGATTGGAAGCGGAACAAAGCAGCAAACTATCACAGTTGCCAAACAAAGTAGATATTTGTGAGAAAAGGAACATACTAATGTAACCCCGCTTTTAAACGCTCTCTCCCTGGTCCATAATAAGGGTGAGGTAATAAAGACTGAAATTTCCACCTGGTGGCCCACTAATGAATTGCATCATTGTGTTCTTTCACAACCATAAATGAGTGATGCAAATCTCCATACTGAGACAGAGTATATGGACAATACACATACGTACAATATGATGTGTGATGATTCAAAAAAATATATTAATCATTGAGGTTGCAGTTTGTAGAAAGAAAATAGACCAACCAGTAAAACATTTTCAAATCTATAATTTGCTGATATTGAAAAACATTATGAAAAATGTATTTAGTTGGTCTATCCCTAGAAAGACACAGATGGGCTGAAAGAGAACTGTCTTACCTCCAGATCTGTTTCCATGAAATCAAACACCAGGCTGATGTTGGATTTGTGTCCAAAGGCATCCAGCAGCTAAAAACACACAGCAGATGAAATGTTAATGCTCAGTTCAAATTAGGAGAATACGTACAATTTAGAAAGTTCCTTCTTTTTTCCCATTGGTACCATTAACACATTAGCCCTAAAAACCTCTAAAGCTCATTATCAAAAGATATAGCTACTCTGGATGGCATTGCCCTGGCCTCCAGCACCCCCTTAAGGAATCTCTGAGTTATCTTTGATCAGGATATATCCTTTAATACTCACATAAAACAAACTTCAAGGACTGCCTTATTTTACCTGTTTAATAGCAAAAAATAGGCACATCCTCAAAAAGATGCAGAAAACAAGTCCATGCATTTGCTACTTCAAGGTCTAAAATATTAAAACTCTCCAATATCAGGTTGCTCCAAAAAGTCTCTACGGACTTTCCAGTGGATCCAGAATGCTGCGGCATGACTACTATTACAAACTAGGAAAAAAATAAAATCTTTCCCCCGTATTAGCTTCTCTGTGCTGATTTTAGATCCAGAACTGAATATCAAACCCACTTCACCAACAGAGCTATTACACAGCTTGGTTAAAAAAAGTCTGGTTAATTTATCAGCTGTGGCAAGAATTCTGAAAAAAATGGAGTAAGGTCCTGTCCTCCAATCCATTTCAGGCATTTTAAAAGACCTACATCACCCAGTTGTGGTTGTATTCGCTATAATAACCGCCTCACTCTACATTACCCCTTACATATACAGTATACATATCCTAAAGAGCTCATAGTACTCTTCTACCCCACTAGAACCCTGCAATCCCAGAACGCAGAGTTACTTGAGGTTCCTTGAGTCCTCAAAAGTAGAATGTGAGCCAAAGCCTTTAGCTACCCAGCTCTTCTCTTGTGGAACAAGCTCCCAATATTGGTTTGAGAGGCGGACAACATCCCCACATTTGAGAGTAATCTTAAAACTCTCCTCTTTGATACAGTTTATAGTAAGGGGGTTAGGGTTAGGGTTAGGCTAACCCTAACCCGTTACAGCGTTACCATGGACCAAGGGTTAGTTATGCTGCTAGATGTTTAGATTCCCGGGGACTACCTACGACACACTGAATATCTCTCTCCTCTCCTCTCTCCATTTGTGTGCATTCATGTCCCGTTGCTGCATGTTGCTAACTTAGCTTCTTCCTTCGAGTCCTTGTGCTTAATCACCTTACAGATTGTGGCTGCATCTGCTGCTATGGTCCTGCTTGACGCCCACTACTACTACTACTACTATTACTATCATCATCATCATTATTAACATTAGTCATGGTCAATTCTCTTTACTGTTAATGCCGATGGTTTATTATGAGATTCCATTTCACTCACTGCTATAATTGCTATGGACGTCCACCAACAGCCAGGTTCTGTCCGAGGTTAAAGGAAGTCTGTCTTTGCCACTGTCACACCAAATGCATGTCCTTAGGGGATTGGTTGTGTCCTTGTAAATGATAGAGTGTGGTCTGGACCTTCTCTAGCCGTAAAGTGTCCTGTTTCTGTTGTGATTTGATACTATAATTAAAATCTAATTTAATTAATTAGAAGTTACAAACATAATGATTTTTACCCACCCCAATGATATTTGGATGATGCAGTTCTTGCAGCAGTTTGATCTCACGAAGAGCGGTCCTATTAATACCTATAGATAAGAAATTGTTATATATATTAGTCATTAACAGGTAGATGACAATGGACTGGACTGTGTGGTATAAACTGGAAGTCAGCATTTACCATCTTTAGCCTCAGTTCTGTGGCCAACCTTAATCTTCCAGAAAAAAAGACAACAATTTGGTGGTAAATATCAGGGTAGCACACAAATGCTAACAGATGTCCAAACTTAAGCTGATTTATTCTACCTTTTTAATGGCAACTATGGTATCATTCGTTTTGTCCCTGGCTTTGTACACTGTGGCGAACTAGAGAAGAGAAACAGAGAGCAATTAGTACAGGAATAAGCCACCAATTAGGTTTTTTTCACCCTCACTGCTGCTGTAAGGACAATAGCATGGACTAGCAAGTCTTTGTTGACATTAACAACCAGCTAACGCTTGTTAGCTTGCCAACATGCTTCCTTTAAATCAAGCCAGAACCTGCAAGAGGAAGAAAGTAGAGAGATATAAAGACCCAAATATCTTTTTTTGTCTCCACTTACCTGACCCTCTCCGAGGAAGTCAAGTTTCTCGTATCGTTTAGTTCTGGATTTTACATCATGCGCCATGGTTAGCTAACTGTCAGTTTCATCAGGAGCCACTTCCTGTCTTGTTAAAGGTCCGTCCGTTCTTTTTCCGGGTTAGAAGAGGTGTTTTATTAGCCGACACCGCCACCTACCGGTTCAACACTGAGAAGGCTAAAGCAACTTGTAAAACAGGTTTATATAAACAATAAGAACACGATTTAAATTTACAGTTTATTGTTTTGTACTATTTTCTATTTTGAATGTCGTGCCACAATTGGTAACTGTGTAATTTTATGAAGGGTAAGTTTCCCTTATAAACTTTGCAATTATTACTTTATTATTACAGAAACATGGAACTACTAATGTTACTACAACTACTACTACTACTACTACTACTACTACTATGATAATCATCATCATTAAATATTGGAGATATTAAATTTTGTAGGATTTCAACAATAAACAACAACAAAAGAAACAACAATAAACAATAAAAGAAAAACAAAGCTTAAATCTGATCCATTATCAAATGACTAAAAAATATGTAATCTTGTGTTGTATTATTATTTCATTTACATGTTAGGTTCAAAAGAAATTGTTCATGGCTTTGTTTTTATGTTTTACAATGTATATGTGTTATTATAGTATACATTTTAGAGAGTTTCTTTCTACAACTAATAACACTATTTCTGTGACAATGCTGTGATAATAATACAGTACTACACTTTTTCATACTGCACTTTGTATGATTTTTTAATCAATGACAGAAAAACAAATCTCAACTCAGATCTTATCTGTTCTGAAATTCCTGTAACATTTCACAGTTGTGTTACAATAAGCAATAGTGTTATGTTCCAGTTTGCCTTTTTTCTTTCTTTCTTTTTGAACAGTTAGCAGTTTGACATTGGTCCCTTGGGAGTCTCTTCTGTCAGTTAGGAAGGTTTTGTGATCCATGCACCGCTGAACACATCTCTACATCCCATCTCCATACACAGTAGATACCCTCACATCCCATAGGATTAGCCATGGCTCCTCTCCTTTGACCCTCCCTGCCACACACACACACACACACACACCACACACACACACACACACACACACACACACACACACACACACACACACAAACACACTTTCTCTCTCTGACTGACTTCATGTTAAGTTTGACAAAAGGACTGTGAAGGATCAGCAGGCCTAATACACCCCTCATTCTCCCCTCAGATGCATGCACATTTATACTCTGACAGCTCACAGATGTGATTGACAGGACCGTATGTGCCCATGCAACCATGAAGAGAAGAGAAGAGAAGAGAAGAGAAGAGAAGAGAAGAGAAGAGAAGAGAAGAGAAGAGACTCTAGCAGTAATCTGAATCTTTCTTGGCATTGTATCATCAACCGTTAGGGACGCCCAGGCGGCCTTTCGTTATTGTAACGTGGAGCATAACTGTCCAGTGGCGGACATAACTCAGACCAACTTACATCACTCCCTCTAAAACAAATGTGGCGTATTGATGTCCTCCCTCTAATTCTGATATGATTGGAGGGCATTCTTGTGCTCGCTCCCCTCAGTCTCTCTGTGAGACTGTGGATGAGGAGAGCAGCAGCTGAGTTATGGAGGCATATTCTGGTGGCATTTATACAGTTTGTCACGCTAAATCTCATGATAGCATGGGTAACATTTCGCACAATAACTCATTCTGGTTATGTGTCACATTAGCAGATGGTGTTCTTGGGGTGGTATGTGAATGTGTATGTGTGTGTGTTTGTGTGTGTGTGTGTGTGTGTGTGTGTCTGTCTGTCTGTGTGTGGGGGTGTGTGTGTGTATATGTGTGTGTGTGTGTGTATGTGTGTGTGTGTATATGTGTGTGTGTGTGTGTGTGTGTATGTGTGTGTGTGTATATGTGTGTGTGTATGTGTGTGTGCGTGTGTGTATGTGTATGTGTGTACCTCTGTTTGACGGGCAGGAGGAGATTGAAACCACAGGGCTGTTTATCAAACTTATAGGAAGTGGGTGTTTTTGAGCAGGGACGTGTCGCACCACCACATCCTGCTGCTGGAAAGACAGGACAGGGTTCACACGGTGTACAGTAAACAACTAATGCAGGCGAGGTCTATTTTGTGTGTGTGTGGTGTGGTGTGGTGTGGTGTGGTGTGGTGTGTGTGTGTATATGTGTGTGTGTGTGTGTGTGTGTGTGTGTGTTTCTGTCTGTCTGTGATATGTGGCCACTTCATTCAACACTGTACACTGATTGTAAATAATCTGGCCTGTTGTCTTTGAAGGAGATGAAGAAGAGGCCATTAAGGTGGTCCCTGAAGATGTATTTTGGTTTTAACAGTTAATTTCCTCCTTGCATCACTCTGCCTTACACCCATTCTGTTAAACACATTAACAACTGGCAATCGGATTTTTGCCACCACCACCCACAAACCATGCATATCACATCAAAATGCAAAAAAATAGATCTGCATCCGACGAAAGTGTGAAATCTTAAGTTGCAAAGGCCATTTTTGAGAGAAAATAACATGGTCAAAAGCTGCAGCTCTCCTCAATAATATATCTAAAAAGATGACATTTGACCTCCTCTTTCTGTTTTAGTTTGTCATATTGCTCCATTTCTTATTTTAGTCACTCACTGCTCCATTTAACTTTTTAGTCATGGCATATGCCCTCTGTCTGGTCAATACATCGGAAAGATACGATTTAAAAGGAACTTTAATACACCGACTGAATGTGTGAGAGAAGAGTGATTCAGCGCTTTCACAACCAGGGCTGTATTACACACCTGCTGCCCATCTCTGTCTTGGTTTTACTCACTCACTCTCAGGGGAAGTGGCTGTGTTCTGTCATCTAGGGAGTTTTCCTATTTGTTTCTGTTTCTGACTCTCTCACATAGGCCCACACACATGCAGCTGTATCTGACCACATGCAGTTATAACACAACAGGATGTTGTAGGGTGGATGTTTGAGGTGTGAATGTTCGCATAAGCTGTGACAAACAATATCTGTTTCTGAGAACTAATAATTCAATATTCATTGTGTCTAATAGATGCTCCCACTCTTCAGAATCAGAATCATCTTTATTGACCAGCTATGAAGACACATACGAGGAATTTTCCTTTGGAGTATAGTTGCTCACAATCTCTTGATCTGTTGCTTGTTTTTTCCCCTTGGCCTACAGCGTAGGCTTACATATAACAGCCACGATTTGAATCCAGATGTATCAAACCTCCGACA
Source organism: Etheostoma cragini (assembly GCF_013103735.1). NCBI lineage: Eukaryota > Metazoa > Chordata > Actinopteri > Perciformes > Percidae > Etheostoma > Etheostoma cragini. Next base: position 13,659,316 of record NC_048411.1, on the reverse strand, counting down.
GTGACTTACTGCATCAACTTACAGTCCACATTATAAGTCAACATTTTCATTTAAAAAAATTTTTTTGCAGATGTATGTAGTGACAAGACAATAAGAAAGCAGAAGGACAAACATTATCTTCCTCACTGGTGTTTGTTTACAGCAAAAGCAGAGATTCATCAAATTGGTGCTGTCAGTCTTGGGTTGCATTGTTAGATGCCAGAACTGTCAGTTTGAATAAATACTAGGGCAGAATTTTCAGTTTCTCATCCTGCAGCATCTGAGCCATCAGCATACACCGGGGCTTGTGGAGGACTTCAAGATGAGCCCACTTGATTGCTGCGCTCATACAGAGACAACATTATGATAATGTCCCTATAAGTAGCAGGGGGATGGGCACAGTGTCGTCTCTTCACATAGACAGAGCCAGCAGGGAGTCTGCAGTCAACTGCATTTAGGACTGTCTTTGTTGTTGTCTTAGCTTCCATCTGCTTTGCTGTTTTGGTACGTTCCACATCTCGTCTCAGGCGTTGTTATCGCTCTCATTAAAAGAATATCTATTTCAGCCCCAAATAAAGAACAAAGTCTTTCAATAACTTTTTCTCCCTCTTTGTGTGTGTGTGTTTGTGTGTGTGTGTGTGTGTGTGTGTGTGTGTGTGTGTGTGTGTGTACCATTGTATATGCAATGACTGAATTTGCAAATGGCAGGTGTCCCCTTTGGTTGTTGAGAGAGACTGTACACTCTGTGCTAGGCAGTTCTGTTTTAATTCATTGCTTTATGTAACCTATATCCTCAGTTTTTTGTCTAATATAAATTCTGGAAATACATGTGGAGACAAGCAGAGGATGTGTAAAATGTGTCCCAGGATGGATTCAAACCCCCATGACGCCACGGCTACTGTGTCTCATTCAATGATGGCAGGTGGGTGTTACAGCCAGTCGTCTTCGGAAGGTAAATGAGGGAGAAGAGTAGGCCATTCTGGTTGCATGGTTTATCAGAGTGTATCAGGAGCTGGAGATAAAAGTGTGTTATCCAAGAAGTCATTTACTTCATTAAGCCAGTCCAGATCACTGAGGCCTCAGTAGTCAACTTCGTCACACGTCCCATTAACTTATCAATCTATCAGCATGGCCTTTACTCCTTCTGTCTCACACACACACATGCACACACACGCACACAGGGGCACATGCACAAACGAACACACACACACACACACACACAGACACAGTCACGCACACACACACGCACACACACACACACACACACACACACACACACACACACACACACACACACACTCCCTCCCTCTATCTCAGCTAACCCCATTACCTCTGTTAGTCCCGGGGGTCTCTGAGCTCTGATGAACCCTCGGCTGCCCGGTGAGATTAGTGGACTCCCTGAGAAAAGCCCTTCATTGATTGAACGCAAGTCTCTCCTGCTCGCAATGTCAGCTCAAGGTTAGCTCTCGCTGCTCTCTTCCCCGGCACAGTCAAGTGCTGTAGCTTTGTTAAGAATATCAGTGTGTTATTATTATTTAACCTCTGCTGGCTCCACTGCTCATATTATTCATAAAAACAGTTAACCAATTATTGACATTTACCTTCAGAGCCTCTCTTTCCTTCCTCTCTCAGTCCTTCTCTCCAGTGGCCCCACTTACCGTAAAGCATTTGCCAAAGCATTTATTAATCTATTAATTCATTGTGAATCATTTTTTCTCCTTCTTCACTTCTTCATCTGAATCTCTGTTCTCCCCATCAACGAAACCACAGAGGAACTGTTACCACATTTAAGCTTCAGCATTTGGTAAAGTGGATTGAATGATATTCACTTTTATGTATTTCAAGTCAGGCATGGGGAGGCATTTACTTTGCATCTCTCTTGAGGGACGGAAGATCTTCCAGACAAAAAGGCAAGGAGAGATTTGAAGGAATTGGGGCAGCTATCAGTCTGTAACAGAGAGTTAGATAAATGGCTGAATCCTAAGGACAGAACGATCTTTTTATGTTGAACTTGATGAACATGAGTGATGCACCAGATTTCCTGTAGCGGTGAATGGAGATGAAAGGATTATCTAGATATTTAGATTATTCAGGCAGGAACGTTGCCCTGCGCTGCCGTCTTTTTCCTTCCCATCATAATTCAATATTTACAGTTTCAGCTGGAAAACTGCTCCCTCTTGGCTGCCTGTATCTGGTATCCATGGCAACAGATTTGAGAACAGAGTGCCGTCTGTATGTGTCCGTGTGTGTGTGTGTGTGCGTGCGCATGAGTGTCTGTGTGTAATGTTTACTGATACACTGCAATTGATTGGTTGTTGGGGAGCAGCTGTTGACCCCTCACTCTCAGGGGTCTCTTTGTATTCTTGCACACATCCCAAATCAATAGACACACATAAATGTGAACACACAATCACATACACACACACATATACACACACACACACTCACACAGACACACACACACACACACACACACATTATTCTAAATTTGTGAGGTCTTAAAATTTATCTTAGAGTCAAATTTTATTTCTCATCTTCAACCCTAACGTCAACCTCCAAATTTATATGTAGGCCTAGTCTTATGTTTATACAATAAGCGAGAGCCTGATTTAATACAATACTGGCACCATAAGTGGAGAAATGAGCAAATGGGCATAGAGTTGTGGCATTGTTATGAAAATAGACCCAATAAAATAAAGACTCTAAACACATTATACACACACTTATCCCAAACGCTCTAACATACACACAGATACACACACGCGAATAACACCTTTTGGGATTCTAATCAATGTGCCACAGCAGGGGAAGTGAAAAGCAATAACACCCAAACCACGGATGGCACTACAGATTTTTAACTACAAGTTTGTAACACAGCTGAGTGTTTACATGCTACTGAGCACACAATCACAAATACCACCCCGGCTAATGAAATACCTCCCAGTGGGTGCTTAACACGTGGGCACACACACACACACACACACACACACACACACACACACACACACACACACACACACAGCAGGGATGAGTGACAGTAACTGTGGGGCACCAAGAGGGAAAGGTCATCACATAATTTGCATTGCTTGTTAATGTTTAAGGATGTTTTCCATACATGAAGGTCAAGGTTTGCATGGAGAAACACAACTTTTGACAATGATGAATGTAATGGAACAACTGTGGCTTGTTTAAGGTTGGTTGATGGTGGGTTTTCGTTTCCACCCTGCTGTAATTTGACATATTAAAGGGAAAGCACCACCTCGCACACACACACACAAACACACTTAAATCTACCTTTATTCTTCCACTCAACCACACACCTACCTTGTCTTCTTCTGAAGAAAAAGTGTGTTGTGTTAACTTTTGTTTCACTGAACACACACTTAATTATACTGTGCCTGTCAAATTACATCATCTCAACTCATCCCAGTAGTTGCGGGTTATGGGCAAACCATTGGTGATAAACATTATTTATAGGTTAGCCCAGGGGTTTGCAAACTGTTTCATGCCAAAACTCTCCTGAAGATGAGCAATAGAACAACATCTGATAAGAATTATGTATTTAGTAATGACTCAACAGAGGTTTTGCCTCTACTCACCTAGAGGATGAGTGTGAAACACCTTATTATATTATTTCTAATACTTTAAATTTGTTGTCTTGGAAATGTAAAACTATTTACTGTATCAGAATTATTTGGAGTAGGATATTGTGATCACCACCAGTTTAATCTGTTTTAGGATGTTATTCATCCACTTAATGCAGGCTAGGCTATTTATGTTTGAAGAAATTGCATCTATTCATTCATTGTTATGATGTATTCATATTTTTGGAAACAGCACAAGTAATGAACTGTGTTAAACTGTAAACTAAAATTTCTATAAGCCAATCAAGCATTTTATTTTCGTTGTTTCAGACATTTTTACACTTGTATCCAATACTTGAAGGGTAGCCTACACTGTATAAAAGTTGTGTAGGTAGACCTATCTCAACCAGGTTGAAAAAATGCAAAACATCACTCTGTCCGGACAGCATTGACTCAGTAAAACAACATGCCTTCTGCCAGATGTTGCTTTCACCCTTTGCATTACAGTCCCATAGGAGACGGCCATGGGAATTAGGGGAAGGTCGCAAAAGGAGACGCGCTGAATGCGTCTGCTGCCAGGTGGAGGCGATGTCGCTCCTCCTCTCGGCTCTCCTCTCTTCTGCTCGGCCAGAGAGAGCTTTCAGTCTGCGGGGTGAGATCATTACCAGACACCAGGCTCCGGAACCTGACATTCACCGATCGGAAAAGCAGAGAGAGAGACAGAGTGAGAGAGAGAGAGAGAGAGAGAAAACCCTGAACCAATGCAACCGGCGAGGAAAAGCGAGTTAAACCACCGTCTCCCGCATCGGCTCCTCAATCTGCCGTAGGCTACTGGCGGCTGAAAGCGCGGTTCTGCCGCTGACATTTCCCGCTGGATTTGGGCTTGTAGTCGGATGCGGGCTTGTTTTGACTGCAGTAACAGTCCTACTCCCCCCCCCTCCTCCCCTACCAACCGAGTAGCGGATTTGCGAGGGATCTCAGCGGTGTGCGGCTCCCCGAGTGACCAGCGATCCTGCAAGGCACCGGAGACGCGCTCTGCACCGCCGCGGGTCCCCACCACACGACTCCATCCGCAAGAGCCTCTAAAGATCTTATTTCTGTAAGGAATTGGACATAAGCGCCAAGTTTGCGATTGGATTTTTTTCCCCCTGTGCTGCTACCTTGCTTCTGTCATCAGATCGGCTGAAAATCCCATTTTCGTTTTTTTTTTTCTTTCCAAAGCACCGTTGACGCCATTTTCCTCGGGGTTTTCTGTCAAAAAAAAAAAAAACCTATATTCTGGCACCGTTTGACAGCTCCCCGGGAGGCTGTCATCCCATCCGTCGCTTGTGTAAAATGTGTCTAAATGGATTGTAAATGATCTTGATAAAATATTTACACGTTAGACCCGAGTGTGTGACAACATTAGACATGGGTAAGTAGCCCCAGTTGACTGGCCACATTCCACACCTGAATACACCTTTCCTATACATGCTTTTAGAAATGTTAGGCTATAGCATTGCTGTGTGTCTGCTTTAACGTTACATGCTTGCTTTTTTACATGCTAGCCTACCTGAATCTATGTGTAGTTATTTTTTTAATAGTTTTTTTAATCTAATGTCTTTGCCATTTTATTCTTTAATTGACATGACATATGTCGAATTGCTTGTATTCGCATGCCAACAAATTCCGACCAAACACACGCACGAGTGGACGTACTCACAGCACCACGCGCACATTCACGCACGTAGACACGGACCACCCCAAACAATCATGTACCACTCAGTCTCCATCCATTATTACTGTGTAATACCTCGGTAATTTTCGTAATAAGATAAAACAGCTGATTAGGTCAATGGGGTAAAGTGTCCACCGTATATATTGATGAAGGATCAGCTAAACCACTGCTGTTCACAATCTAAGTTCAAATGTTTTCTCTACTTGGGTGAACCTCCTGCATCTTCACTGACATGATAGTCCATCACATAGCATCACTAGTCTCTGACATGCAGCGAGCAGATGGTTGTTTCTCCTTCAGTCTTGCATGAGTTATGTCACATTTAACTGAAGCCTATCCTGTGTGGTTGGATGTGGTTTTTCTATTTGTTGTGGTCAATTTGGAGAAACCTGTTAGAAAGACAAATGCTGCATATATGAAGTAAAGTGCTGTTGAAGTTGCAATGTTATGCATACTTAGTATTCCAGGAGTGTGTTTCATTCCTCACTTTGCATTCATGCTGTTTTGTTTTTTATTTGTAGCACATAGCCTACAGTAGGCTACTCTGGCTACATTTATCAATAGCTGATCAGTTTCAGGTGGATGTCAGAAATGGTGTGGCCAAAAGTGGCAGACGTGCTTTGGCTGTGTGGAGGAAGGTGATTGGTGAAAGTCAATGGCAGTATGCCACTGTTATCAGCAGCCCCCAGAAACCTCTGTCACGACCACAGCACCAGAAGATAAATAGACAAGCCCGGATGAGTCAGGGAAAGTGTGGAAAAATAGCCAGGTCACCAAGATATATGGGATTGAAGATTTGGAAATGAGCGCTGGATGAAAAAGAAAAACAATGGGCGTGAGAAGAGAGGCAATTGTGAGAGAAGTGCGTGACTGGATGGAAAGAAATGGGGTTGAAGGATGGATAATAGAGGTGATTTAGACTCTGAGGGAACCATCGATCTTGTCTTGTTAACAGGTTTGGGGGAGTTGAAACTCTGGCAGTGTTTTTGCGGCATGAAAGTCTGAAGCAGGCTATTAAACCCCATATTAAGTAATGAGATGCCCATGACACCTTAAAATAAAGCACGAGAAATCGATTAGGTGTATCCCCTTCTGAGCTGGATACCTCGGGTCGAAAAAGAATCACAGAGAGGGAGGAGGGAATGTGAACACCATCCAAGGACAAATCTAACTGTTGGCAGGCTCTCTTAACAGAACATCAGCACTGGAGCACCTTTTGGCAGAGCACACAGAAAGAGGGAGGGTGGGAGAGGTAGGAGGTGGAGGGTAAAGGAAAGAGGTAGCACGGAGAAGAGGGGAGAGAACAGAGGTTTGGGGAGGGGGTGAGGTAAGGGAAAGGAGGAAGACAGTTGGGGAGAAGGGGAGGTGTTTTTGCTGACAGCCATTTTGTGGCTTCTGCTGCAGTTAAAATGGTTTAACATTCATCTGCTTCTGCGGGGTAGTTAGGTGAGGATGGTTTTAGTGCTACCTGGCATATGGCTCATCCAGAGGAGTGTGTGCATGTGGGACTGCACAGAGCGCCTGCAAGGCCATCATTTTCTATTATGGTACTTTACGACTGTCCTTCTAGCTGCCCTACAGCTGAACACATCCTTGTGCCATCCATGCTGAACTGGGGAGAGAAAGGGTTTTATTCTGTATTTCAAATCCAATCATTTCTTAGTGTATTTCATATACACTCTTTGATGTGGACAGGCTAAAAAGGTGGCTTCCTTCACCTTACTCTGCTCTGAGGCAGGGGACTAATAGACTTCCAATTTAAAAACTCACGCTCGTGCCCACTGGATTTGGAAGTGTTAAAAGACAAGGGCCATTCCCTTTGATTTGTCTTCAACCAAAGATTGGATCCTTATAGATACACTGGTTTACGTGATTGCCCCTTCACTAGAGGGCTGGAATAAAAGAGAAAAAAGCGATAAATGAAAAATGAAAATGGCAGACAGACAATGTTCATCATCCCTCTGAGATCTACAGCCAGGGATGGCCTAGCCTCTACTACACTCTCGCATCAAAGAAAGGGGGGGGGGGGGGACCCTTCACCTTGTGCAATCACATGGGCGTTTGGTGTGCATGTGGATGTGTAAATGGGTGTGCCTGTGTGTGTGTGTGTATGTGTGTGTGTGTGTGTGTGTACGTGTGTGTGTGTGCGCACATCTGTCTGCATGTGTGTATGAGCTATTTGTGAGTCCACCTCAGGCACTGAGGCTGTTGGGTATGCAGCCTTAAAAGGTTGTGTTTCTGCTGCCATCCCTCTCTCCCTCTTTCTCTCTCTCTCTGTCTGATTCTCACTAACCCTCAGACACTACCTCTGTTTTGTCTGTTTGTCTGTATCATTCCCCATCTCTGTTCTGTCCATCTGTATTCCATTATCAATTCTTTATCATAAATGTTTTCAAAAGACAAGGCAAAATGTTGGAGGAGTGTCTCATTCACTGCCTTTCACATCCAGCACAGGGAATAACCTTATGCTATTTGAGAGGGAAGCTGGTTAGCGCTGGTAGTTTTGAGAACATAATAAAGCTATTTATGCAGTGAGTCTGGTCTCTTACAATCAGCCTGCTGTCTGAGGCAAGTTGAGGTGTGTATGTGCGTGTCAGTGTGTTTGTGTGTGTAAGAGAGAGAGAGAGAGAGGAGAGAGGAGAGAGGAGACAGCGAGGCTCAGGGTAGGCGAGGGAGGCCCGAGGAGGGGTCAGACTTACATAAACTCTCAGCCTGTCTGCCAGTAACAGAGAACTATCACAGCTTAGGGCAGCGAGCAGGGAGGGAGGAGGAATAGTCATGACCCAGCTAAGTAGTTTAGAAGGTAATTGCCCAGAATGTAGATTGCACTAATGAATGACGCCATTTCGTTGTCATACTGGGTTATGGTTGGGGTAGTGAGTCTTAAGAGAACCACTCAAAGTGGATAGGTTTCTTGTAGATGTGTTATGTGTGACGGTGTGGTTGTGGTTGGCAGCTGTCTCTTTTTCCTGTCATTGTCCTCAGTCACATGACAGACAGGGTGGCTTTCACACATGCCATGAGGGCGAGTCATCAAGCTGACATTAGGGACTGGGAGGTTCCTGGAGGACCAAACATGGGCATGTGGGCACTGTACAATAAGGTTGGGACTGAGCCTAGACTCGCTATCTTTTGGTTATCCCTGTATATTTTTGAATCCTGAGAAGTTACTAAGACACCAAAGTTGTTTTGCATGTTTTTGCCCATTAAATGCAAGCCTGTACCGTATAATACTGCTGACCATTTCCCTACCCTACTAAGAATACCATACGTTTTTGAACTAATATCGTAACTTCCAGGCAGTCAGTGGTTTATGTTGGTTTAAGTGTGAAAATCATCTTGCTAAAACTTTTCTGAAACAGGTTATCTATCAAACTGAACATGTAGCCTCCTTTATTTGTGCATCAATTTTACTGATGGCTGTAACCCTTATTGTCTTGTGGTTATGCAGTGAGCAGGGTATGTTTTGAGGACCGTGTTTAGTGAAAGAGTGATCAGGGAGGCTCTGACATGTGATATTTTAGACTGCCAAAAAGCATTACACTCCAAATCCGTGTTGTCTTGAAATCAAACTTAAAAGACAAACAATGACAGTGTAGAAAGAACAACGAGAAGTCGGTAGTTTCTTGCGTGAAATAGGTTGCTGTTCACCTTTTGAGGATTACCCGATGGCAACAGCAGGTAATAATTTACAAAACAGTCCTTCCATCTGAAGGGAGAATGTGAAAACAATGTGAGTTCAACATAAAAATTAAGCCGATTATGGACTCAAGTTCCTTTTCAATACTGCACTTAATGTATGAAAATGGATGACTTCCAGAACGGTTTGAAATCAATCTGAAAACTAGTAAGCTTTGGAAAATTGCTGGCAGTATAATGTTGGCCATGTGGTATAAGTGATGTGGAGTTCATAAGCTTAAACATGCAAAACCACTGTTATAGTCCTTTAAGTCTTTTTCATACTTAGCCACCATGGGGCTTGCAGAACCTACACCAATAACCCTAATGAGTCAGGGGTTTCAGATTGATTTTATTGACTTTATTGATTGACTTTACAGCTAAAGAGAGTGTTTGTAGAAACAAACCTTTATTTTTTATTTAATCTAGCATATGCAGAAGAAAAATGACTAACCATTGACTTAGACCTTAGGGTTTGACAATGTTTATGTGCAGTCTTCAACTGAAATACCGCTGTGGATTATGATTATTCAATCACACTGTAATCACGGGGCAGCATGGTGGTGCAGTGTTTAGCACTTTTGCCTCACAGCGAGAAGGTTCTGGGTTTCAACCTGCTGGCTGTTGCATAGTTTTCCCAGAGTTCTCTGTTTTCCTCCCACATGCAGGTTAGGTTAATTGTGGACTCCATATTGCCTATGTATCCACTGTGATTGGCTGGTGACCCGCCCTGTACCCTCTTGCTCAATGTCAGCTGGGATCTTCTAAAAGGATAAGCGGGTATATCTGGATGGATTGACTCTAAGCATGTGCTGTGAGGCCTGTTGGGTATTATGTTGGGGATCAGCTGTTAGTACAGTAGCGTGGGCTGGTAAAGTAGTGCACACAGTGAATACACACACACACACACACACACACACACACACACCCAGTATATGCTGTAAACCTTTTGTGCTTTCAGGTCATTGTAAGTCTGCAGCAAGCGCTAAGCTTTTACTTGAGTCATGTCCGCAGGTTGTGGTCTAGTCTGGGTTCACATAAGTGTAAATGGTGTCAGTCTAAGCTCAGTGTGTGAGACAGAATTCCCCACTCTCAGCTCAGTCATGCCTCATGTCATATTGACTGATGGGATTCCCTGGAGCAGTAGTGAGAAGTGTAGTCCAGTGTTTGTTTTGGTTGCTTTCTGTTTAAAAGCCTGGGTGTAAGTAATGCTGTGTAAGTGCATATGTGTGTTGATGTAAGTATGTAATATATATCTGCACGGGCATGTGCAGTGATCCAAAAAGGAAAAAGTGAATCCTGTGAGAAATGGCCACGGCAACTCTAGAGAGAAGAAATAGCAGCAGGGGCAAAAAAGTGTACTCGGTGACAGCAACACTGTCATTTGTATGTGTATTTATGTGCATTCAGTTTTTCATGCATGTGTGTATCAATGCCAATGCATTCGTGTGTAAAACAGTTCAGACGCTGGTTTTTCCAGACCAGCTCGTAAACCACATCTGGGGAAAGAATTTAGATTCCTTCCCTCCGTCTTTCTCTGCTGCCTTCCTTTCTCCCCATGTGTGATTCCCTCCCTCCTTTCCTGCTCTGGTGAAAGGAAAAAACAGAAGTCAGCTTCTTTCATTTTTTCTATCTTGTGTCCTCAACTTCAGCCTGGTTTTAGAGCTGAGAAAAGGAATGTCTTATTTTGCACACTGATCACTCTGGTGTTTGCACGGCTCTGCTTCTGATCTGTCAGGGGATAGAATGAAAGGGAGGGAGAGAAGGATTAGCAAAGAGTGAGTTAAGGAGAGAGTAGGGAGAGAGGAAGGCAAGTGGTAGTGGATGTCAAAAATGTGTTTGTTTATGCGAGGTACAAAATGCAAACGAGAGCGCTGCAGCATGCCCCCATAGTTCTCTGATGAGCTTGTGTGTTTGTCTTCATACATAATAGGCAGCTAATAATGTTGATGACAGCAGACAGGCCTGTGCTGAGAGGTAGAATGGAATAGAAGCTATGGGGATGACAGGACTCTGTCTTAGTAGCTCTTCTTTTCGTCATCATATCATTTACCTGCTGTCTCCGCAGACTGTCCCTGGCTTCGCTGTGTTCCTGTGGGACAACCAACCCGACCCCAGTAGCTGATTGACAACAACCAACCAGCCCGACAGATTACTGTTCTCTATCTTCTCATTGGCTGGCTGCCACAGCTTCCCCCATCCTGACTGGCTCTGGCTGGAGCGTGGATGGAGCCAAGGGATCTGGTTGGCTCGGCCCGACCCAAAGAGGCGGAGTTACAGGGAGGCAGGGTGGGGCCAAATGAAGAGGACCAGGAAGGAGCAGGGGGCATCAGTTTGGCGCGCAGGGATGACGTGATTAACGGTGCCATCAGCGAAGGGGAGGGGCTAGAGGAGCAGGTAGAAGGGCTTCTGGAGGAGCAGGAGTTCTCCATCAAGGAAGCAAGTTTCCAGGAAGGAAGTCTAAAGCTGAAGATTCAGACCACCAAGCGCACCAAGAAGCCCCCCAAGAACCTTGAGAACTACATTTGCCCACCGGAGATCAGGATGACCATCAGACCTCCAGTTGGAGAGGGCAAAGGGGGGCGACAGGGACGGACAGGAGGCGGGGCAGGGCGCGGCCAGAAAGACGAAGAACGAGGACCCCCCAGAAAAAGGGTAAGTCACCATCCCTGGAAGTGCTGTATTTCACATACAGAATGTTTTTCACACGTGTAACTCCTTCTTTCTATCTCAACATCTTTGAATGGACTTCTCCCTCTCTCATACGCTCTACCTCTTTCTTTACCTTTCTCTCTCTCTCTCTCTCTCTCTCTCTCTCTCTCTCTCTCTCTCAGTAGCTCGTTTCCCTGCTTGGTTACACAGGGTCAAAGTTTGCTGTGTAATTGAAACCAGTCATGGCTAGCTGAGATCACAGTGACAAACACACACACACACACACACACACACAAACACACTCACACTCACACTCACATAGGAGCTGAGAATAGGGCTGACATAAGCAAGTGACAGCTGGTGTCTGCTCTCTCCATTTGTGGTCATATATACGGCGACCTCTCCTCTCCTCTCCTCTCCTCTCCTCTAACGATATCAGCTCTTGTGGGTCACGCCCCTTCAGCCCCCGCCCACATCACACCCGTTACACACTTCACCGTTGTTTGGTGTGTGTGTGTGTGACACTGTGTACGTACAGGTCCTTGGGGGAATCTAGTGTTTGTAGTATGTGTTAACCTACACAGTGGTGTGTGTGTCCAAACCTGAAAGCCATCGCAATATCACTGAGCTTGACAGGCCCAGCAGGAGCGAAGGCGTCATGTTGTCAACATGATGCTGGGCCGTGTTTTGCTCTGTTGTCCTTCAGTCTTGTGGTTTTAACTTAAAATCAAGGGGCTCACGAGGTGTTTGCATGGTCAGATATATCCACTCTATGTCTGTGTTCAAGAGAGGTCTGATGCAACCCGAAAAAATAACCAATCCACATAATCAAGGATCTGTTATTGAGGGAAATTTCAACATGTCTAACCATCATGTCATATAAAAACCCCACCTTTTAAACTGAAAATTGTCTAAACTAAATTTAAACGAACTATAGTAGTCAGCTGATGTGCCGCTCATCTTCTCACTGGGCTACCTGTTGTGTCATGAAGCCAGATGTATACAGATGTGTTGTACGTACTTTACATTACTGTTTCCCAACTTGGGGGGTACCAAAAAAAGGATTTGGAAGATTAATGTTAAGGGTTCACAAGATAATTACCAAGAGAGGCAGAAAAAACATATTTCTGCTACACAAAGGTTTTCTGCCAATGATTTTTTCTGATGAATTACTGGATCATTTCGGTTCCTCAGGGCTCTAAACAATGTTGATAAAGCATGGTTGGTTGAACTAGTAAAAACCAGTAGGCATTTGCAATAGGTGACAAGGGGTTGGAAATCCATTGCTTCATAAGCCGAAAATGTATGTGTGTTGGGTTTTTACAAAAAAATGGAACACTGGGTGAAATCACCAACCTTGTGCTTAAAGTCTGAGCGGTGATTCAAATATGAAATTGCAACTCAATTGGAACGGAAGCATGTGGGTTTTGCTTTGTCAATTTTAGCGAGTTGTTTGCCGGATGTGTATTCTCACCACAGAGTAGACTATGAAGAGGTTTGACCTGCTGTTGCATTTCTGTAAATAAAGGCATGTTTACCACTAAAATGTTCATTTTAAATCCATGAGTAAGCTAAACCCTGCACGCTGATATTTGGGCAGCCATTCCTAATCTAGCCCCATCGGTCCCCAATTGGAAGCCTACTGCCACAGTGTGATTGACAGAGGTTGTCATAGTGACAAGGGTAGCAAGCTGGTCTCTATTGAGATTTAAGGTTTGGGGAGGGGAGGATGTGTTGGTGTTGATTCAGATCAGTTTCAACTCTTCATCCCCTACACTCTGTCCCTCAATCACATCCCCCATCCCCCTTCCCTCTACCCCCTGCACCCCCCTACATCCTTTCTCTCCATCCACTCATCACCTGCCACCCCAAGGGTGTAATACAGGCAGGCTCACTGGAGAGGAACGGGTTAAAAAGAGAGGCTGGGCTGCTTTCTGTCTCTCTGTCTCCCTTGCGTGTGGGTGTTTGTGCGTGTGTGTGTGTGTGTGTGTGTTGAGGTTAAATACTCTCTTTGTGGTGTGTGTGAGGCTGAGTGTCAGGAGGGGAGGGGAGGTGAGAGGGGGAGCAGATGGACAGCCTTTCTGCTGTATTGTGTCCACTTCTACTCTTTCCCTCTTTCTCTCTTTATCTTTTATCTGTCCGGCGTTCTCTGCTTTTCCCCCAGTCTTTTCTCTTCCCTCATGTCTTCCTCTTTTCACTCACCCTTTTTTGCCACTCTTTTCTTCCTCTTCCTCCCTCATTTACTCTCTGTTGTCTCGTAGCAGATGGCAGCATGGAGCAGCAGCAGCAGCAACAGAGCAGAAGCCAGAGTGTGAGCCGGGGATGGGGAGAGGGAGAAGGGGGTTGTGGAAAGAGAAGGAGGAGAAAGGAGGTGGGGGTCAGGCATATGGAGAGCCTGGTTAAGGGGCCCCCTCAGAGGGAGTGTGTATGTGCGTGTGGTAGTGTGTGGTGAATAGAGAAGGGGGAGAGGTAGGATACAATAGATGCCCATTAAGACACAGAGAGAGATTTGACTCTAATAGACAGAGAAGGGGAGAGACAGACAGACAGATCAGTAGGCAAACATGTAGGGTGGCGTCTCTTCTCTTCTCTTCTCTTGGGGAAACTGGCATTCCAGCATCAAATAGTAACAGGACACAGCAAGCAATAATTGTAATAAACACTAAAAAGCAAATGATATGGGATTATATAGTGAGTGTGAGAATGTCATTTTATAGATGACAGTTGTGACTCTAAAGCTGTCCACAATCTTATTTTACTGCTCACTATAGAGTAAACTACTGAGCATCCATTATTTGAATGATCAAACAAGGGAGTGATTTCAGACACAGCCATACTGAAGAGAATAGAAAAAGATGCAATTTCCCGGTCTGAAAAGGAATCATACCCACCTATCATCTTCATAGCAGGCATCTATAACCAGAGAGGTCAATGAGCAGGCGCCTTGTGTCAGGGGACAGACCCACACACACAAACACACACACACACACACACACACACACACACACACACACACAAACACACACACACACACACACACATAAATGGGATACGATGGGCTTCCCTTCTCTGTCTCCAGCTGACATCACACACATGCCGAACGTCCCCTCACACACAGCTCTTTGTCTGGGCACGCTGTGTGTGTTTGGAAGATGAATGTGTGTGTTCTAACGGATTGGGTCTTGGGTCAACCACTGCATCACTCCTCCAGACACACATGCCCACACGCACACACATAGACCCAGTTATCAAGGCGATGCCAACACATGGAGGAGGTTACGCAAGGTAAAATGCATCCTCTCTCTCTCTCTCACACACACACACACACACACACACACACACACACACACACACACACACACACACACAAATCATGTTGAGCAGTGATTGCAGTTAGAGAGTGTTTTCCTGGTTATCTGTCCAGTTCTCTGGACGTGCCAAATGTGGCTCTTAATCCATTTCACTATCTGTGGGGAAAGATAAGCCAGAGCTTTTCCAGGAGTTCAGGCCAGGCTGTGTGTTGTTGTTGTACGTGTGTGTGCGAATGTGAATGTGTAGTAGTGGCTATACACGAAACACTGACGCTAGACACACACTTATCTTGTCTTGACAGCCCCTCTGCTTGGTGGTCCCTGGCTGTGTGTGTGTGTGTGTGTGTGTGTGTGTGTGTGTTGCTGCTTGATGGTCTCCCAGCGTGTTTGGGATTATTATGTGTTTTTATTATGTGTAGTCAAGTGCATTCACAAGAAAATTAATGCTGCCACAGTTGCCACGCCAAGTGTGTTTGCATGCTATACGTTCACATGTGTATGTGTGAAATGGAGCTTTTTCTTCCCTGGCGGTTGAGATGGCGGTTGGTGACCTGAGGGACTTGATGAGCTCATAAAATAGGAGGTAGTGTGTGTATGTCAGCATGTGTGCATGTGTGTGTTGAAGCATTGTACTTACCCACAAGGAGCAATCCTTGACTGATTTATGAAAGTGTATGAACATTAAATAGTCACCTCTAATATGGCTTGACCAAACTGTCATCCAAACTGTCATATTGGACTTTTTTCTTTCATTTAGGTGAAAATGGCCGGGCTTTTATTTTGGTGTGTGTGTGTGTGTATGTGTGTGTGTGTGCACGTGTGTGCGTGTGTGTGTGTTTGTGCGCGCGCGTCCTCAGTGTGCAGTCTTTGAGAGTGGAGCTGGGAATGCTTTAAGGGGCGTTTCCCTGTGGTCAATGGGGGATGGGACATGTGTATGCTTGTGTGTGCGTGTGTGTGTGCTTATATGCTGGGGAGGGGTGAGTGATTTAGCACCACTGAAACACCAGCTGTCCATCTGTGTCTGACCCCCATACACACTCTGTACACACTTGAAACACACACCGACACCCACACTCAAGTCGCACACATGCACGCCGCACACGCACTCTCCTCGCATCTAACCTCTGATCTGCCTTTGAGTATCTCTTAAATCTGAAGAAAGTTCAGACAAAACACAATCTGTTCTACTGTCCTTCTTCCCACCAAACACGCACGCACACACACACACACACACACACACACACACACACACACACACACAAAAAAATATGCACTCACAAATATGCACACACTTGACTCCACATTACACTAAGCAAGATTGCTCCCTAATCAGCTCTGCAGTAGTGCTAGTGCTGCAGTGTATCCACAATGAATGACTCTGCAAGGTCACTCCTAGTGAGCACACACCCAGACACACATTCTCACACAAAACAACACTGGAGGCTGGCAGAAGAAGAGATGAACTTTGACCCTGCCGGACATTCAAAAGTCGAGGTGATAGCTGGAATTCACATTTGTGTAAGCCTCCGTTTTTTTTTGTGTGTGTGTGTGTGTGTGTGTGTGTGTTGTATTGTTTGTTTGTGTGAGTGGGTCAGGGTTGAGACAACTGGAGTCTGGCCTTTGCTTCCTTACCCTCAGGGCTGGATTTGGTGTCTATGTGTGTGTTGGTGCTGACCATTTGGTTGGAACTGTAGCTAATTTCTCAATCGGACACACACATACCATCTTCTCAATCCGTCCCAAAGGTCAAGCCCTATTCATTCGCTATTGTGCCCAGTCCCAGTGGGTTGCTGTTTGTCTTTAGGCAGATGCAAGCAGACTATAATAGCCAGTCTAGCTCAAGTTACATTTTACATTTTAAGGAATCACAATTAGATTTTAAGGATGCTTTTTCACCCCAGTAAGTAGTTGTTCCTAAAATTATACCAAACTAACTTTGTGTAGTGAAAGAACACCACAGCCCTTCAGATATAAAGATAACAACAATAAGGAAAAGCCTAAATCCAAGTAGTCATGGTTTTGACATGGCAACATCAAAATAAGAGTAGACTCTATAAAAAAAACAGAATTTGGTTTTTGGATAGCGGTTGACTGTGACTCACATAACTGTGGGATTATCTGGAGGTCGGCCATGTTTAATGTCTTCTGCGGTCACGGGTGATGTTGAGTCACAGCATCATGTGTTCTTGGTGGCTGCTTTGTTAGTGTGGCTCCATCATGCCTCTGCCTCTGTGGTTAGTTAGTGTGTACGTGTGTGCCTGCATGTATGTGTGTATATACAGGGAGGAGTGTATTCTGTGGTTTTGAGAGGACATCCAGCCCGGATAGATGGTGTTTGGTGCAGGGAGGGGAAAAAAGTGGATGATAGGAGTCAAAGTAAAGGAGAAGCAGGCGCAGAGTATTGACTTTCACTGTGTCTCACTTGAAGCGTAAGTGTGTTTGTCAGTGAAATCTGATGGCCCCATCAGCTGCCTGGGACGCGCCTGTCAGAAGGGGGGTGTGTGTCTGAAAGCAAAAGAGATGACCGTGGAGAGGTGGTGTCCAACACTCCTCTTACAAAAATCTTTTTTCAGGCTTTCACGCACTTTTCACTGGCTTTATTGGCATGACACTATTTTATTTTAGTTTATAATTTTTGGTTAGTTGGTTAAAATACATACTTTATTCGGACGCAATCACCATTTTGTGGTATAAAACATTTTTTCATTAACAAAAACTAATCATACAAATAATTAAAAAGCCTTTAAGCCCTGGTTATTGTGTGTTTGTGTGTGTCATAGTGCCCAGTTCTCTGCTCCTTTTCATGTCTTTGTACCAGGCTTTGTAAAATAATCTGTCTGTAGTTCTGCTGTTTATTTATCCTCGTTGTCTCTTAAGTATGGATGCAGACATGAATAAATGATATAAATGTGTCTGTCTGTCCTTCTGTCTGTGTCTGTCCCTTGGGGCGGCTCAGACTAAACAAACAGCTGTGTTTATGAAGCAGGGAAGAGCCACAAGGGTCTTCTGTTTAGTGGTCCATTTCAACACTCAGACACACACAAACACACACACACACACACACACACACACACACACACACTCACACACACACACACACACATACATACACATTCCCAAATGCCCTGCGCTCCTCATCTTTTACCTGCCCTGCTCTGCTGCATTTTTGCCCCTTTGTGCTTTCTGCCCTGCTCGGTCTTTTTCTCTCTCTTGCGCCCTCTCTTTTTCTTTCGCCCTCTCTCTCTCTGCCCCCTTTGCTCAGCGTAATGCTCGCTCGTTCTCAGACCGAGAGGAATGCCACTCCGTGTGACCTTTCACCTACAACAAGAAGGGGTGCCGGTTAAGACAAGGGAGCGAGGGTGCAGCTGCAGTCATGTGCCCAGGCCTGGAAAGAAACACACAGACACACATAGCCAGGTTGTTAGCTGAGATACACACTCTAATTCTGGCATTGGCTTGTTTGCACTGATGCAGTTCTAGATGTGGCGCACTGCTTCCCCCGTCTCTCTTTGTGCCCGTCTGAGAAAGTGTAGGATGCTGTGCTTGGTCTCTGTGTGCATGTGAACGTGCGAGTGGAGTGCAGCCTCATACAAAGACATTATTGTTGGTGCGAGGGGGCCTGAGGGGAGGCGGGCAGTCTGATTGGTTAAGACTATTGTGTCTCACTTTGTCCATTCTCCCTGTCACTGAGGATGTCATAAAGTGGCTCTCTAACTTTCTCTCTAGCATGCTGGGGATCATCTGAGGACTTGAGATATTCACAGAAATATGTAGACAAAGCAATGAAAGTGCTACTTTACAAGCTTTAAACTTGAATTGAAGACTCAAGAGTTGTTCTTCAAGTCATAGCACATGTCTGTTTGTAAGAATCACTTTATAGAAAAAATTTGCTCAATATGAGTGCTGCAAACAATGGTTATTTTTAATATTGATTAATCAGTTGATTTATATTATATTGATTGTTCAATCTATAACATGTCAGAAAATAGTGAAACATTTTGATAAAATAGAGGAAAGCGTAAATCCTCAAACTTGCATCTAAAAACAGACTAAACCCAACTATAAAATACTAAAAGAGAAGTTAATTCAACTTTGTGTTCCGACCATTCATTAATTAATTAGTTTCAGCAGCACAATCAAGTGTGACTATGTGTTTCCTTTGCTTTGCTTTATTAAAAAATTAAAAAAAGTTAAAAAAATTCACATTCAAACCATTTATTTAGTTTTTGTCTCCCAAATATGCACAAGAACACACAGGTGATGTGGTAATATCGTGATGCTTATTGCCTCAGTAACTAGACAATGATGCATTAGAGTGCATTATTTTTGAATAACTAATCAGTGAGTGAGGCTTCGCTGTTACAGACCACTGTTTGCCAGAGAGGAAGTGTTTAATCTCAGCACAGCTTCTGTCTTGAATTACCCATCATTCCACACAGGAAGCCATCCCTTAGGATTTAGAGCAGCTCATTGGTTGTTAATTGTTTCCTGTTGTACAGAAGTGGTACGATTGGGTCATATGGTGCACAGAGCGCTGTGAACAACACGTTCCTTTGGTTTTGTACTGTTGTGCACGTGTGTGTAGGTGTGTGTAATTTACTTTCCCAATAGATTAATTGATTTAACAGCATTCTGTCTATTCATGAATCACTCAAACCTCTGTGTGTGTGTGTGTGTGTGTGTATGTGTGTGTGTGTGTGTGTGTGTGGCCTGTCTCTTTGCTTGTGTATGTTTTCTTTGTGCAGAGCATTAACGCTGACTGAAATGCATAATGCTGTCACTGGAGGAAAGGAACAATTGGTGCATAATCGCTGCAATAATCACTATGAAAAAACTCTTCTAATGTGGTCCTTAGTACCATTCACACACACACACACACCATTAATGCTAATAGCGGGGATTAGATGTATACTTTGTGTAGCATGTAAATGTGTCTGTCATTAATGCGTGGGTGAAAACCTCCAATTGCACCGTAATAACGTGCTTCAGTTCGGCCAATCACATGCTTTTGTTCAGATTGAGTCATCTACGTCTGAGCGTGTCTGCAGAGAGTGTGACAAGGAGACTCTTGGGTGTTTCGCTGCTATCCTTAGGAGCACTCCAATCTGAAGGATTACTGCTGTGGACGTAGGAGGGAACATTTTGCTTGGGACCTACTGCTGTGCAATAAATCTGGCTTCTGCTTTGCAGTTAGCTAAAGGACAAATGTACTGTAGGTTGAATGCTTGATCATGCCCAGCTCAGAAGTACAACATGCTGCAGATGAAAAGTGAGTTTTTTTACCTCAAATAAACAAGAAAACTGTAGCTGTGGGCTAAACACATAGTTGTAGAATTGCAGCATTAGTCCAAGAGAGGAAGTTTTGAATGGAGCCCAATTTCCAAACTTTCCCACCCAACTTTCCCAGAAGATGCTTTGGCTGGCAAGGATGCCACAAGATCTGAGATAGTAAAGCATTGGCTGAGGCAGCATATGCTGAGTGGAAATAGACATACAGACACACATGCACACAATTTTAGGCAGTGGGCTTGATCCCAGTGATCCACTAACTGTCCCACCTTGACACCCCCCTCATCTTTCCTCCCCCTTCGCCTCCTTCTTTTCTCTCCCCTGCTGTGGCTCTCCTCAGGCGTATGAATGGAAGTCTTTATTCCCGGGAGAACTGGTGGGAAGAACGAGAGAACGAGAAACAGGGATGGGGGGGTGGCATGGAGGGAGGGGGGAGGTCTGTGAGAGTGGCCACAAGATCAACACAGTGCCTCTTTTCTCCTCCATCGCTTTTCCCTCCTTTTCTCTGCATCCTACCCTACACCCTCCCTTCCTCTCCTTCTACCCCATTTTAAGTGCTGTGGACACAAAGCCGTGTTAGTATTCATGGTGTTTGTTTGCAGAGGAGTTGTGTGGTGTGTGTGTGTGTGTGTGTGTGTGTGTGTGTGTGTGTGTGTGTGTGTGTGTGTGTGCAGAGCT
>NC_048411.1:13597419-13638328 GCF_013103735.1 Etheostoma cragini | reverse complement strand
GAAGGGCAGCCTGTTTGTGTGTGTGTGTGTGTGTGTGTGTGTGTGTGTGTGTGTGTGTGTGAGAGAGAGAGAGAGAGTTTGTGTATATGTTTGCTGGTGTATACGTGCATTATATGTGTGCTGAGTTGTGAGATTTGGGTGTGCCTGTTTAGGGTGTTCTTTACCGGTATAATGGTGCTGCCAGAGTGCTGTGTGCATGTGTGCATGTGTGTGTGTGTGTGTGTGTGTGTGTGTCTCAGGGAGAAGTTCCACTCTGAGTTTCAGTTTATTCAACAGTGGAAAAACGAGAGGCTGCAGGAGAGGAAAAGACTGGAGGGGCCGTCACATACCTCCCCTCACGTCAAACGAGAGAGAGGGGTTCAGTTTTTTACATCTAGATCTCCATTTACAACTGCCTGCTGAGTGTGAACATTACATTCAGACATGCACACACACACACACACACCTACACACACTTACATACACACACATTCGTCAGTAAATATGTGCTGACTCATTTGCAAAGTGCCTTTCAGTTGGGTGATTGCAGCAATTAGTCACATATTATCCATGATCTCCTTTGCTGTGTTCTGACCTTATCTGATGGTTACATCACCAGTGGAAAGGAATGTGCAGCTCCATATCTGCCTGCATTCTGGTGTTGGAGAGCCTTTGTTTGACTGGCTGAGACCAGTCCATGTTGTTACAGTGCTGACCCAGAGGAAGACATCCTTGAAATGGTTGTTGACCTAGCTGTGGAGTATGACCCTTAACCCCTGAACACAGCCCTGAGAGCCTCGAGGGAGGGAGAATGCATCAAATGGGTTCAGGAATAAACATGCCTTGGGTCTGTTTTGTGCTGGCCTTTCTTCTCATCTAAATTCTACCAGAGGGGACTTGTAGAAGGACAGTGTGGAAATGGTTGAAGCCTCCCAGCTCTCGTGCTTGTGGGCCGTTCCAGGGTCAGAGTCCATGCTAGTCCTGATTTTCCTGACCGCTGCCCCCTGCTGCAGCTCAGCAGTAGCACAGTCCTTATTCACACAGCACATGACAAGAGCAGAAAGTGTATGTACAACATAGAAATATCAGAATACGTTTACTAAATACTAGGGATTGACTGATTATCAGCCCTGGCCAATTCTCAAACCGTTTTTTGACAGTTTGCAGATTATGTGTATCAATGTTTTTTTTGCCTGATAAACAATAAAGATACTGAACTATAAAGTTAGCAACTCTGGCTCCACTAGAGCTCTGTGTCTGTCCCTCTGCTTCGGTTTCACTCACCATTGAGTCCAACTTAAAAACTCAGAACACTATCTGACTATCTTTTACTGTGTACTATGTTGAAAGTTTCAAATTTTTAAAATAAACGCTTAAAGAATTGGCATTTTCACTATAAATACATACTGGTTCCTGATATCGGTTTCATTAACTACAAGTAATCGGTATCTTCCTTGGAAAAACAGTATTGGGCGATCTCTACCCAATACGGCAATGTCTTACTGTGGTATTAGTGCATACAGTGCATGATAAGGACAAGACTTCCAATACAGTGATAAAAAAGTGCAAAACCAAAATAGAGAGAAGCTCCCTATGTCTTGCACACCTATCTGTGTGTGTGTATGTGTGTGTGTGTGTGTGTGTGTGTGTGTGTGTGTGTGTGTGTGTGTGTCTTACACTCTAACCACCTCCATCTCCCTGTGTGTCTCTTTTTGTTGTGCCCTCCTTTAACCTGAAACAGCAGGTATTCTAGGACAGGTTAAATGAGAAAGCATGTGTGTATCAGGTGTCTGTCATCTTATCCCTCTGTGGACTCACAGCGTCTCCTCTCTAGTGTCACCTTGCACACACACAAACATACGTCTCACAACTGAAAGGATACCATAGCAGTGTGTTCATGGGATAATTGAGAGTGTGCCTATGATCATGTGCATTTTCTTGTATTGTTAATCATTTACGCTGCTTAGAGTTTGCTAGTGTGTGTGCAGTGTGTGTGTTTTCATCAGCGTTCATATGTGTTAAATCTTTTTGCACCATGAGTATATGCAGCTTGCATCTAGCTGATAAACAGCTTCTGCAGCCAATGTGGAAGTTCAAAATGAGTGTTAACTGCCTGACTGCTGATGGGACAGCAGAAAGAGGAAGAAAAAGGATGGATAGTGATAGAGAAAGGATAGAGCAGAACAAGACATTATTTGTCAGGTAAAAGATAGAAGAGATGAAGTGCTTGTTCTCTTTGCAAATTTGTGTACTGAACTACAAATATTGTATGTTTCATTACTGTGTGTGTATCTCCAAACTGGCAAGTTGCCGATCCAAGGCTAAAAGGCTATTCTAAAATTGGTAGCCTGACTGTGTTAAAACATTAGCATTTTGTGCTACTATGTTTGAAGCCAGGATTTCGTAACTGTGTATATCTACTGTATGTATGTGACAGTGTGTGCGTGTGTGTGCTTGCATGCATGTGTCTACTGTATATGCTGAGAGGCAGGCCTGTGGTTAGTTTACATCCCCCTACAGCGCCACAGAACTGTCTTGTTGCGCCATACTGAGTCTGTTAATAACAGGCTAAACCACAAAGGCCATCCGCTGCGCTATTTCTCATCTTTCAGAAGTACACTGATTATTCAGCAGAGATACATTAAGTTTGGTTATGTTGTCTAATACAGTATATCAAGCTTTTACATTTTCAGTCATACAAAATCATACATGGACAAATGTTAACTGGGTACTGAATGAAGGGTGACTTCACATTTGTTTCCATTCAATGGATGAATGTAGATACACTGTGCCATATTTTCTGGACATATATTGCATAAGCAGTTCAGGGGCTGGTTACACTTGTAAACAGGAGAGAAAAGTTGTCAACAAAATAAACATAGTATATTGAAAATGATTCTGTCTCTAGGGCAGTCAGGAGCTAGACTACTGTGTTTTATACTGTGTGCAGTCAGACACCCCCAACCCCATCCCCCCTCAGCTCTCACAGCATGCAACATCCTTGCCACAGGAATTTAATTGCTCTGTAAAAAAGACTTTTGTTTTGTTGCACAATGTTTGCTCATGCACACAAGATGTTATAAAAACTTCAGTCCTGTCGTAAAAAGACAAAAGTGTCATATCAGTATCAGAGCACAACAAATCACTGATTTGATATGTACTGACACATATAAACTGAATGTCGAAGTGGTTGTTATGTATTATCTCTCTCAGAGGCTGATGTAATGAAGACAGGAAATAGAGTAGTTGAGTTTTATGATCATATTATGATATCATTTGTCTATCCCAGCAGCTATATAAAGCTGTCTTGTGATTGCAGTTTTTATGTAGTAACCAATCTTTGTTTCTCCTTTCTGTCGTCCCCAGACATACGAGCGCCAGTTCAGAATGCCTGAGCAGAAAGAGGGAGGCCTGCTGCAACTACTGGGTGATCACACTCTGCCAAAACACCAGCTTCGCAGCTCCCTCCCTCCTGCACACACAGTCTCACACACACAGCAAACACAGCACACCCTCTTGCAACAATTCCAACACCCTCATGCACATCAGCACCAAATCAATCCGGACTGGATTACGCCTGCAGCACCTTCAGCATCCCCGGCCAATCGTGCAGATTCTGAGCCGGCCAGAGAACTGGCAGGAGCCAGTCGGAGCTCTGTGCTTGATCCAGCCCAACCTTTCTCACGAACAGCGACACAAAGTCCCTCACCTCAGAGATCCCTGACTCCAGACCTGCAGTTGCCAGTGGTTACAGATGCCAGTATTCTCAACCTAACCTCTCTCAGCAGGTATGGTTCATTTATTTTCTTGTGTGGTAGATGTATCATGCGCCAAACATGATCATTAGAACAAAAAAATACTCTATCCAATGCTCTGCGGATGGAAGTGGATACAATGCTATATTGTGATATGGAAGGCTTTTGTTGTCATTATTGTTATGTTACTGTTGTCATTACTGAAAACGTAATCTCATTCAATTTAAACACACACAATGATAATTGAAATTAGTTAACACATGGCAATACATTGCATAATATCTTAACACAATTAGACAGTAAATTAATCAGAGCTTGACTCTGTTTGGTCGCCAGCAAAAATGGTAAATATTCTGGATAATACTGCTAAATACTGGTACGGTACTGGCTGTGTAGTGTTGGTGTAATACAAAACATTCTTTCTCTCTCTCCATTCTACAATTTTGTCTCTGTACACATCTCTCCAGGGGAAGGGGTTTGCAAGAGGTCAGTGAACAGCTCTTTGGGAACATCAAGAGGAAATACGGCAGGAAGGACTCACAGAGGATGCTCTGTAATCCCCACAGTGCTGATACACCTTGGGGAAGACAGCCAGAGAAAGGATCGGAAAGCCCAACTAATTCAGAGGAGAGGCAGAAGTACAGGCAAGAGGAGACAGCTCAGCGGTGTCATGAAGAAAGAGAGGAAAGGAGAAAAGAGGAAAGAGAGCGAGCGATTGCTGGGAGGAGAGGTGATGAAGAAGACAGAGGGATGCCCATGCTGACAGAGGAAGGGAAAGGAAGAAAGAGGCGGAGGAGGCCTTCTTTTGACGAGTCATTTTATGTAGATGAGCAATTACAGCAAAGGCAGGACTCTGACATTACAGAGAAGCACCAGCCTGGGCCCCCAGATCCCAAAGTAGCACATAAGATGGAGACTCACAAAAATGAATCTCGACTCACAAATCACGCTGATGTCAGTAGAGAAAGGATAGAAAAAGCAGAGAGAGCAGATAAAGGCGATGCAAGAGAAAAAGGCGACCGGGCAGAAAGAGGAGAGATAGTTATAAGTGGGTCTGACTTAATGTCTGTTTTGAGTGCAAATAGAATAAAAAAGAACCCAGTTGGTCGTCCTAAGATCAGCACAGACGCCCTTAAACACAGAGACCCTATTCACAATCTTATCAACAAAGCCAATCTTATCACAAACCCCAGACTCCCTAGCCCAAACCCCAGCCCCAGGGGCAGCATCAGTCCAAGCCCGAGCCCTAAACCTAGGGCTAACATTAGTCCCAGTCTCAGCCCCAGACCCAGGATGGCCCTGAGTCCCAGCCCCAGCCACAGCATCAGCTCCACAGCCAGTTCCAGACCAACCAAGGCCAAGGACAGATGGTCCTACCTGAAATCTAAAAGCCATGCCAACCTCACGTCACCCCAGAGAGACAACCGGAGTAGCCCCTTGACCTTAGCTGACCCACCCTCTGCCTTCCCCATCACCCCTTCTAGCCCCCTCTACACCAACACTGACAGCCTGACTGTCCACACACCCATTAAGAGGAAACGAGGACGCCCCAAAAAACAGCCACTACTTACAGTGGAGACTATCCATGAGGGCACCTCCACCTCACCTCCAAGCCCACTGGCACAGGATACCGCTGCAGGGCTAAACCGTAGGAGGAAGACACACACACTAAACACATTGGTGCAAATGGCCTCCACGACCACCAGTGCCAATTCTAATAATCTGAAACTAAAGCGTGGCAGATGCCCTTCCAGGCCAGTGAATAAGATGAAGCTTGGGAAAATGCAGAGCATCCTGAATGAGATCCTTTCAGGTTCCAGTCAGAACGGCGCTCTGGCTCTGAAGTCATCTTCAGCCCCTGTTTCCTCAGCTATGAGTGCCATGGCGTCCACCATTGAGGCTCGGCTGGGAAAACAGATAAATGTCAGCAAGAGAGGAACCATCTACATCGGTAAGAAGAGAGGGCGGAAACCCAGAGCAGAAACCCAAGGCTTAAACCCTCCCAAAACCACTAGGGACAAGTCCTTCACATCTGTCTCCACATCCAGTCTCTATGAGAGCCCTGTAGTGCCTTCTGCCACCTTGTCTCCCAGCTCCAGCGCTCCATCCATAAGAAACAGCCACTCTGATGCCACTATGCCAAGTTTGCAGCCCATCTCAGCCCTGCCCTCCAAGCTTGCAGGCAGGAGCTTCCTCTCTGGGGGATGGAAACTGTCTCCTCCACGCCTTCTGGCTAATTCCCCTTCCCACCTGTCAGAGGGGGCATCAGTAAAGGAAGTGACCCTGTCCCCCATCAGCGAGTCCCACAGCGAGGAGACTATTCCAAGTGACAGTGGGATTGGGACAGACAACAACAGCACCTCAGATCAAACAGAGAAGGGCTCCGCCTCTCGACGCAGGTACAGTACAATGTTTCACTTTCTTGGACCTTAAAGGCGGTTGTTGATTTATATTTTAAACTGATACTCATGTGGTGGTTTTAATGTGTTTTTTATGATGCATGTTGTGCTCATACAGGTACTCATTTGATCTGTGTGGGTTTGAGGCTGCGGAGGCAGCAGCCTTGGAAGCATCCAACAGGGGCAGCAAAGCACGCTGTGAACGGCAAGTAATAGCTGTTGACAACTTCCTGTCACAGCAGGAAAAGAAGCAAAAGCATCATCGACGGAAGAGGAAGTGCCTACAAAGCCGGGATCATCTTCACTTTCTTTCTGAACTTGAGGAGGTTAGAAACATTATAATACTGTAAATGATGTGTGTAATCTTTGACCAAGCACTGTAATGCGCACATGCATTGTATACGGTGTATTTTGTCTAAATGTTTCCTCTTTTCAACCTCCCTGTAGGTTGTGATAAAGCTCCAGCAGCTACGAGTGTCTCACAGACGATACACCTGCTACCCCCAGCAACCATATCCCTCCATTTTCCGCCTCAACTTCCATCATTACTATCCTGTTACCTATGACTCCTACTCCTGTGACTCCAGCTCGTACCTCCGCAGGAGCGCCGATCTGAAGGCTAAGAGGAGACGCGGCCGTCCAGCCAAACCCAGCGAGCCAATCACATCGAAGCTGCCTTTTGTTCAAGGATATGGTTATCCGCTGCCAGGGGGAAATTACTATGCAGCACCGTATGCGATGCCTTACGCACCTTCTCTGAGTTTGGGCTACTTTCCCCCTGCTACCCCGTTTTATCTGCCCCACCACTCGCTAGGACCTGCGCCTCCATCTCCCTTCATGAGGCCAGCTGTACCCCCTCCCAAGGCTTTCCACTCCAGTGGACACTCAAAGCTCCAGCCAGGGGCCAAGCTTCGCGGCGGCAATGGCCCACTTCAGGGGCCCTCTGTAAGAGGAGAGGGCCTGGGATCTCTGGGCAGTGGCAGTGCAGGTGGTCTTGCAGGGGTTCGTCTCCATAAGAGGAAGCACAAGCACAAACATAAGCACAAGGATGAACCTCTCCTTTCGCTGCGAGACCGGCAGGAATTGGGTGGGCTCTTTAGTGGCGCAAAGACCAATGCCCGTCTCAGCATGCTGAGTGACAGGAGGGACATGGCCAGTCAGGGCTCTTCAAAGCATCTGGAGAAGCAGAGGGGCAGTGGTAGAGGCTCAAGCCTAGGATCCAGCTTAGGGATGTTTGAGTCGGACCAGCTGTCCACACACTCTCTCGCTGACAGTCAGTTCCACTCCCGTCAGACTCGACAGCCAATAAACAGCTTCATGAGCAGCTACAGTAGCCAATCGCAGAGGTTAGAGTCAGCATCTGACCTGTTTTTGGGGTCACGGGAGGACGACTGTGGAGGAAGGAGCAGGAAGACGAGGCTCACTGTGTTTGGAGATCAGGGCTTAATGTCATTCCAAACTGCCAGGCAGGAGCCAGGACAGATGAACAACTGCTCCAGTTCCTCCCTCACTGGTAAGAACCACTTACATTAGGATTACCTGTTCATTTTTAAACCACACGCTGTATTTACACGGGAGTGCACTGCCCTTTTGCTATGATCAGAAACCATGACAGCAGGGATGCTTTTTTCTTTTGACAGAGGCAGCACAGTAAAATGTATTTCTTACTTTGAATATGTGTTGGAGGTTTGAGGTTAGCCCAAACTGCAACTGCTACCAGTTCACTTATGGCTAGACTTCCCCTGGCTACCTCACAATAAAGGGCATCCATGGATCACCTGTGGAAAGCTATGATATAAAGCCTCAGCAGGGAGTGTTCGGCTGACATTAACAGTAGCTTCACAGCAATGGACCTCATTACAGTTCCGATTGCGAGGCTAAGGATGGCGGATCATAAAACAGTGAGAGTCCTATCAGAGAAAAGTAGGAACAGGAATGAATACAACTGACAGTGACTTCTCCTGTACACACAGGAGATAAAAAAAAACAATTGAAAGCTGAACCTAGGTAGTGTTAAAAAATGTGGCTTTCGTTTTATGATGTTGACATAGCTTGGAGTCTAGGCTTGCTGCAGGCATACTGCACAGTGTGTAAGTCTAGCATATTGGCATTTCAAGCCAGTTCTGTATAATGTTAACTGGCCAAGGTTGCAGAACTGTTAACATAGCTAAATCGAGAGCATGTTTGCAAAACTAATTGGTGTCCAATATATTATTCTGCTCCCAAGTGATAAGGGGCTTGCTATTTGCTGGTGTAGATGCATACTGTATATTTAGTCAGAGTTAAGGGTTTTCTCCATTTTAAATATAGATGGCAGCACGCTCGTCAACGGGATTCCAATTTATAAATATATACAGCATTATCAGGACTTGGAGCAGACAAAGAGGCAGGGTAGCCCCAGATTCTCCCGTTCAAACTAATGTGTATTTTGGTACATTCTGGATTCTGCTGTCTTTGAGCACATCTGGCTGGGGATAGAGAGAACGTAATGCATGGATGAAGACAACTATAATTCACCAATCTCTCCCTCCTCCCCTCTTCCCCTCCCTCCCTCCTCTCCTGCCAATGCCTTTGCCAGAGATATATTATTCACACAGTGTGATTTATTTTCTACAGACATGCCGTAAAAGGCCCTTGCCTGTGTTAAAAGAGCTGGCTGGCAGCCAGAGGTTTAATGACTGGGGCCTAGTCCAGTGGTGGGGAGGAGAAGCCAGGGGCTCAGTTAAAATACACCCCCCGCCCCAGGGGATCCAGGACAGATGACTCATATACACACTACCCCCCCCCCGCCCCCACACACACACACGTTATTCCTCCCTGTGTTGTTATGCATCTTCTACCTTCCATGTCCTACCCTTTTCCCCTTGTGCTGCTTCTGCAGTTCTTGCCATTGCTTTCCTCATTTGCCACTCTCCCACAATCCCCACATCCATGAACAGACTTCCCCCTTGTTCCTCCGCCTCTTCCTCCCCCTACCTCTTCTATCTCTCTTTCCTTCTTCCAGGTCTCTTTCTGCTTTTCCCCTGGTCTCCCCTCCCCCTCCTTCCCCCATTACCCTCTCTTTTTCCCATTCACCCTGCCCCTCCTCTATCTTGACTTACTGCCTCACTTCACAGCTTCAGCCCAATTAAAACACAGGTGCGTGTGCATACGCATGCGTGCCACACAACCATAAATGTGCGCATACGCACGCATAGACCCACTTAGATGCACACGCATATAGTATACACACACAGTTAGATAGATCCCTATCCACAAGCTGATACAGATGCAAAATTTACATTATCATCTGTGCATGCAACTGTGAGTTTGTAAATCATTCCTCAATAGAACTAGTTGGTTGTGATGTAATTTTGTATGCATGTGTCTGCATGCGTGTGTATGTGCGTGTGATTGTGCGTGCATGTGCGCGTGCATGTGTGCATGCGTGTGTCTTAATCTCTCACATGCATATTTGGATAAAAACATCCAAATATGCATTGTCTCCCTAATTGTCTTTTGTGTCACATGACTTGTTCAAACACATGCACAAATGCTCACTAAATGATAAACATCAAGGATCTCTTTATCCTGTCTGAAAGCTGGTCTGTGAGCATGTATCTCTGTGTAGTAGGGACTTCCTATTCCACAGAGAAACAGGTCCGCAGTGCTATACGGCCCCTCACACTGCTGAAGGTCACTGGTTTTATGTTCCGTGTATGCAGCTCATAAATTTCTGCTACTTTGTAGTGTATGTGTGTGTGTGTGTGTGTGTGTGTGTGTGTGTGTGTGTGTGTGTGTGTGTGTGTTTGAACTGAGTGTGCACACTTCTGTGTCGCTCGTAAACTACTGCTACTTAGTGCTTTCTGCATTAGACTAATTTCACTGTCTGCTCTGAATTCTTGAGCAACAATAGAGTAAGATGTTCCGCCTATCTTTATCTTCCCTTAGTCTTACTTCATTAGCAAACACTTTACCATAGAGCTATACACTCTTAAATGTTTAATATTTCCTTTAACATTACCATTTGTTAAAAAACATTGTATGACAGTATCACAAAAGTATTCTGTATCTGCTTGTTGCAGCACTTTAAAACATGCCAGGTTTTATGAAACAAATAGAAATATTCTCAATGTATTGTGTATTACTTTTTAAACATTACTCTCAATCCAACTCCACCATATTTGTTGTATCCAATTCAGAGCTGTTTTGGTTTAATGCACTCATCATGTGTTAGAGCACCGCTGAGACCTGGTACATTATATCAGCAGGATTCCGGAGGGAAAGAAGAGAGGAGATGGTTAGGGAATCCAGGAATAGGAGTAAAAGCTCAAGAAAAAGAGACCAAGCATGTTGTATGCACATTGCTTGGGGACTGGTGGCTGATTGTGCTTTTCCTCCATTTTGGCTGTGGCACAGTCTGAGCCCTGGGAACAGTGCCCAGGCAGAGAAGAAGGGGGGGCTAAAAAAAAAACGGGACAGAGATGGGAAACAAAAAGAATGACAGTGATGGACCAAGACCAGGAAACGGTTTCTGAAATAGAGACGGAAATTAAATGGTGCAGTGTTACCAGTTTAATTGAAAATTAGAGAGTAGCATATTGCCGCCCATGAAGAGTAGAGTGGAAAAGAGAATGAGAATGATGGGGAAAGGGGAAAAGAGACAGGGTAGAACAGCGTGTAAAGGGCATACTGCCCATTTCAACAGTGTGAAGGAAACAATATGGCTCCAGTTTCTTCTGCTCAGCAATTCTGAACTGCTGAATTCATTATTTGTGTGTTTTGGGCATGTGTGTGTACGCAGTTGTGTGTGCATGTATTTGTGTCTGTGAGAGTATCTGCATGCGGGTAAATGTGTCGATATGTGTGTTTGTATTTTTGTGTTTGGCTTTTTGGCAGCCTGTGCTCCAGATGCACAGGGTTGTTATTGTGCAGCGACATATTAAATGGTTGAAGGAGACATTTCTGTGGATTTCCTGCTAGCAGAATGGGATCTCCTTCTCTCTCCTCTCCTCTCTGCTCTCTAGTAGACAATTACAGGATAGGATCTGCTCTCCTGGCTCAGCTGGGCTTTGAAAAGCTTACATGAATATGTCAAAATTAGCAGGAAGCTCTTGAACCAAAAAAAAAAGACATTCTCTCCATGAGCTGAATTGGCATATCTTTCCTTGCCTTTCCAAGGCTGCTCTTTATGACTGACATGCTATCATGAAAAGTCCTTTCTCTATATAGAGTTTGCTCTGCTATTCATCTACCTTGTGATGTCTCACCTCACTTATGCTCACTTTCTCCTCTCCCAGATGTTCCCAGTAAGCGGAGATATAAGCGACGCGAGGTGGAACAGATCCAGAAGGACGTGAGGAGGATGCATTCTTTGAACTTTGAGCATGTGCAGAAGATCCTCCGTGCCAAGCGCCTGCAGCGACAAGCCAAAACAGGAAACAATGTCATTAAAAGACGGCCTGGGCGGCCCCGAAAACAACCGATAGTGGAATCTGAGCCGACTAACAGGATGGCAAATGAGCGGGCTGGTGGTCGAGGTTTGGACATGTTTGCCGGTAGGAGAGGTGATGGGAGGACTCAGGGGATGCCTGTCCTGGAAAGGTGTGATGACCTGCCAGGTAGGCAGAGCCTCAGGCAAAACTTGACCCCCGAGCCTCTGGAGTTCTCAAATCATGATTCCATCTCAGCAACAATTGAGACTGTGGTGCATCAAGCGCGATCTGTACCTCCTCTGGCCAAAGGAGGGAAACGCAGAGGCAGGGGCCACAGCAGGGACCAGTTATGGGCTCCTTCCAGTCAGTAGACCTGCAGGAGAGAGAAACTCTTTAACTGAACAGAAAGCAGTTGTTGGAGTCAGTGCTGGTTCAGATGCAGTGCCCTTATTTCTGGGACTCCTTGGTGCACGTTGACTTGTTTCTCCTCTCTGATTAGTGAGGACTACAGAGGGTCAGTGGAGGAGCAGGAGGAGGGAGCACTTCCACTTGCTTAACCCAACCAGACATGAGCCTTTTAAGGATTCATTGGACCTTCATTTACAATGGCACTATATGGTACTATTTGATACTGAATCTGATGCTATAAAAGTGTGTGGTACTTAGTGTAGGATATTATGTGATTCTTTATGTATCTGATACAGTGACGTGTATTGTATTTTATGATACTGTATCTGAATGTGGCTTTAGCCATATATTTACCAGCAAGGGGAGGGGTAATGGTTAAAATTAAACTGTGCAGCTCTGCTTATTTTTGCCTTTCTGAGGAATCTTGTCAAAGACATGTGGGATAAAACAGCAGTAATTCAGCCACCTTACCCTATTACTCACTCTCACCCTTATCTGTACCTTCCTTGTTTTTTTGTTCTCTCTGAGGAGTAACTGATACTTGCTGTCTGCTCCTCCCCGCTCGACACTCACCCCAATTTTTTAGCCCTTTCTGGTGCCTGCCGCTCAACTTCACCTCCCTTTGTCCTCTCATCTACTCCCAATCATGTTTTACATTTCTCATTGCTTGTGCTCCCTCAACCTAACCCCCGTTTCATTTATTTCTCCCTCCCTGCTCAGGCCTGTCCTGTGCAGTGACATAGAGGCAATATGGTGGATGAGATTGTCCCAGACTGTACATAGAAACCAATTCCACTGTTGCCTGCCTTGTACAATGATAAACCAGCTCGTAGACATGTACTGGCATACAGTATATCAAATAGAATTGTTGTACCATAGACAATGAAAGTTGTGTATTGTTTTATAACCAAAAACAGACATGGGTGCGACTCAAGACAAGTTTGTTTTCAGATAGAAAGAACCACATATATTCATTCATACACTCATTATTGTGTTTATATCCAGCGGGCATTGCATTGCATACAGGAGGAATATCAGGTGTGTTTTTGATAAAAACTTAAAATTGGTTTATTGCACTATGAAAAACCATACACTTGCATCAATCAAATGAAGCACTTACATGCTTGTTCCAGCCTTATGTTTTGGCCTTTGATGGTGTGGATATCCATTCCAGAGAGCATGCATTATTTTAATCAATTTGTATATGCAGGCTGCGCAGCCAAAAGCGTCAATCTGAAGCCCAAGCCTGAATCGTGTTTGGACAGTTTAGCTGAAGAAGAGGCCTCACAGTCAGTGTTTTAAAAAGCCAATCCCAGTCTTTCTACTTAACATGATTTTTTAACCATATCAATGGAAATATTTTTTTGAAAGTAAATCCAGTATTTAGATTTAGAAACCAAAGTCTCAGTATTCAGTGTAAGGATGTATTATTTAAAAGAACCTAAATCAGAGTTTGACAAACTCTCCACCATGTTGGCACCAATGTAAAGCATCCCTATGTGCACTCTAGAATGTAGCCATCTTGGATTTGTTTGTGTCAATATGTCAAGCCTTTGTTAAACTCTATCTACAGTATCTGTGGCTTTGGGTAGTGGTTTCTCGAATACGTATTTCAGAATATAAGCAATTAATCAGTGTTTCTTTGACAACTTTGTTAAAGTTTTGTTTCAGGAAATTCAGTTTTCTTTGGGTTGGGTGGGATTCTCAGTTGCAGCGGTTTAACTTGTGCCTTATGTTTCTTTCTCTCACCAATTACATTTGACCTGAGAAATATCAAGTGGCAGAGAACTCCCCAGAAATTGACCCAAAATATTCATGATTGTTCATATGACGCATGTGTCTTAGTCATCAGAACCCTGATGCTGCCCGTGTCCCTTCACAGCTTCCATTGTCAGCATTCTCTGTCACAGGGCACTGACTCTGTCTCCCAGCTTCATCCTAGTTTTCTGACCCATATCATCATAACAGAACTAGAGGAGCTGGGGCTGATGAATATAATGTGATATTACTGTATTGAATACACACCATGTAGTGGCCTACATACTGCTTTACAGCAATGGTGGAAACAGGATGGTCTACTGTATCAGATGTGTTTCTATCCAGAGATATTGATTAAACTCAATGTCCCACATATAATTGAGGATCATTTACTCTGGCCAGTATAAAACCAGTTAATTAAAACAGATAACTGGTTTTGTACTTGGCAAAGGAGGATGTCAGAGTAGGTTGTCATGGAATCCTTATTCTCCTACATTGTTGTTTGCTATGCATCAGGCCATGCCTGGCAATGACCTTAAAAGGAATTTCTGTTCTGGGTCCACCCTTCAACAAAGAGAAATAAGTGGTCTTATTTACTGAATAAAATGAATTAATGTTACAAGAATTGTGAATAATACCAGTAATAATTTGTAATAAGTTGTGCAGAAAGTGACTATCATTTCATGAAAACTATAGTTACTGCAGCTCTATGCAGTACAGCCTTAACCAGATGTAAAACTACAGTATTGAAGTGTTTGTTGTAAATAGTGTTAGTATGTCCATCCTGCATGGATACCGGTTGGGCTCGGCTATGCTGGGACTGTCTCCAAAAACCACAGTAGATCTTCTCTCTCTATTAAGACCGCTCAAGACCCAGGAAAACATACCGAAATAGTTAGTCTAGATTTTCCTTTTCGACAAATTCTGGTGAAAATTGACATTGTCATCGTTCCAGTCCGTTAAATTACACAGAATGCTAAAATAATTAGCCTTTTCACACCTTTAAAGTTATTTGATCAAAAAACTCCCCTGTATTATACTCAACCAAAAATAGGAATCCCCGCTGACTTGCAGTTATTTTGCCTGCAGCCAGTTGGGGCAGTGCAGTAGCATGAAGAGTAAGCAAGAGGGGTGTGTGTGTGGGGGGAGTTCTCAGAGGAAATAGCCAAAAATACACTTGTCCTAAAGTTAGTGTGCTTAACCTTGCTTTGCTAGATGACTTTTGGTGGGTCTGCAGTTGGTTGTGGTGAAGATGAGGTCTAGATTTGTGTTGTGTGAGATGTAGAGACTACACGCTTGGCAGCTTACTCCATACTGTGGTCAGCAGTTTCTTATGTTAAAGTTGAAGACCCCAGGTTTTGTCTGTCCTGTCTGTCTCTCCTACCAGCCAATGCTCCGGTGCCTTCTAACACTGACAAGTATTGTCCCAATCCAGAGCTTTCACTCTATACAGAGACTGCAGAGGGGATGGGGCTGTGAATGGGGTTCAAGGTCACTGTTGTTGTATTTAGCAGCTAATCTGGACCAGTGGCTACAGGAGGCCCCTAAGCACTGATGTAAGGATCTTTACCTTGCCTTTGGTCCAAGAATCAAGGGCAGCGCAGCAGTGTTTAACCTTAAATCAGTGGTTGGGGTGTATATACTGAAGTCAACACTTACCAGTTCAGTACAGTGACTAGAATGAGATATGACGGCACCTACATTTCTATCACTCCCTATTCCCTTTGTAGCATGCTGTGATGAGTGTCCTACACATGGAGTGAGGGGTCACACGAGACAGAACCTCATAAATGTACATGTAGTCATGTAGTCATCCTCAACATACGTTACAGTTCTAAGCTATAATGTGGTTCAAAGCTGAACGTGCAGATGAAGCATTGAGAAAACCAATATATGTACTTGTTTAGAGCACAAAGTGAGCTCTTCTAACAGTGTGGGCATATTTTAGTTTGTATACATAGTGTATTTGAACCTTTTTCTAGAGTGGGTTTCCTTTATTTGCATGCTCACCTTGATTGTATGCATAAATATTTTAGACAAGCCGAAAGTTGAATTTCAATTGAATTTTGAGCAAGACTTGTACATTGTTTAATATGTTTCTTTTTGTAATGAATTTTTTAATTCATGAAGCATTTTTGTACATTGTATGAATATTAAAAACTGCAAATATTTGTCATATAGAGTAAATACTAGATGCGCATGCATATGCATATATCCTTCACAGTATGTATGTGTAAATGTACACATATATTTTGTATTTGCATTTGCTGGCATACAGATATATGTCTTAAGCACATATATACATGCAATATATATGTATATCCATGTCCGCTGGCATGCTTTTGGTCATGTTTATCTTTCATGATCTTGTAGATTCATATTTTGTTTTGTTTTATTTCTCTTTCCTCAGAAAGAAAAGCTCATTCTTTTGCTACCCTTCGGTTGGCTGGCAGCGTTGAGCACTTATTAAGAAGAACTACAGTTGAAGTTGTTCATGTTATCCATTGTGTGAAATAATAAATGACTTTATTGACAGCTGATGGTGGCACATATTTTCTTCTTTCTGATTAAGATTGTTTAGGATTTATTATTCTGAGCTCCTAAAAACTGCTTTGTCACATGCCGAGATAAGGCTGATAAGTTATTCTGTGCCAGGAGTCTGTGTGTGTGTGTGTGTGTGTGCATGCGTACGCGTGTGTGTGAGATCGAGAGAACAGGATGGTTTGCTGCTGAGTTTCAGATGGTCTCAGTGAATAACTACTACCCCACAATGTGTTCGCTTGTTGTGGTTAAAAGCGAGGGAATCCTCTCATTACATTAAGCTACAGCCTCACTCAGTCACACTCTCACACGCTCACACACACATACCTAAACACTCTTAATCTCGTACTTGTTCATTAGCCAAGCCTACATCTCGGAATCTTGCCTGCACTAGCCCATCAGTACATGTTCTAGGTGGGCTGGGCTGCAGGCTGCTCTGCTATTGGACGGAGCTGAGTGGGAAATGTCCCACTATTGGCTGCT
Organism: Etheostoma cragini; assembly: GCF_013103735.1. Lineage (NCBI taxonomy): Eukaryota > Metazoa > Chordata > Actinopteri > Perciformes > Percidae > Etheostoma > Etheostoma cragini. The sequence continues at coordinate 13,621,591 of NC_048411.1, read as the reverse complement.
GCCAACTAGTAAAATTCTTCTGTTACCATGGTTGCAGGGTGAGCTGCCCAAATGTGTCTCAGTGTATCTAGTAGTGCTGATGGAACTGTTGGCACCACCGGTGTTATGCTGAAAAAATCCCCCCTCTGATGGAAGTCAGGGCTGCAGTGGGGCTGCACCCAAATCACTCTCTACTGATGCCTGTAATGAGCCCACATGGCCCCACTCCACATCCAGCACAAGAGAGAGGATGAGATAGATCACCAGGACTCTGATCACATTGAAACAGCACAGCAAAACACATCCTGCATGAAGGATGTGCTGTTCAGCCAGAGCTACACTTTAAAGGGGAAAACAGGATCATCAATCTTATGTGCAATGTGTGGATTTTCTCACCAGGTTTAGTGTGAAATGTTTCTTCCAAGACAGTGTTTTCCACTGCACAAGGTACACAGATTGCACATATAAACATGTACAAAACCATCACTAATAAGATGAAGGTAGCAATTATTGAAAGCTCCAGAACTGGAGTGAGCAAACCATAATAAAAATGTATTTTTGAAAAAATTCACGTGGCATTTTTAATGGAAATATAAAGGTACAATGTATTCCACCTGGTCAGTAGGTGGAGCCCCCATGCTGGAAAATAGACTGAATTTAAATTGCCCAAGGTGTTGGTTTGCCTTCTTTTCTTGTTGCTCCTTGAGTGAGTAAACTATTTCCAAAACCTTTCAGCTTTATACAACAATATTATGAAATATAAATCTTGTCTACTGTGACATCTGTGCAAGGCAGGAATATTTCCATACAGTTAGGGAATAAAATGTGCATAATAAAAGAAAGAAATATGTGCAGAACTGGATATGGTATCTAGAGATAAAGACAATGGTAGAAGTAATTGAAATGTAGTGGTGGAGGATACTCCAAAAGTGTTATAGGGATTATAAATGGGGATGCTCAGCTAGGGCCTGTAGGTTTACTGTCACCTAACATAAACAACTGCTTTCAAGGAAAATGTTCCAAAACTTTGGGAGGATCTTGGGATTACTATCTACCCTAAAAGACAAACGACACAAACCATATCATCAAACTCATTTTCATGACACTGTCAATGTGTTATCACATTTTGCTTGGAATGTGAACTGAGAATACATGTATGTCTGTCTGAAGAAAAGCTATAACTAAGACAGCAAAGGTTTGCTTTACTTTTCTGTTGAAGTCAGTCTGTGCGGCTAACTTGTCTGTAGAGAGGAAAATGTGACCCAAATTGGTGAAACAGCCCCAGATGAGAGCCGACAAGAGGCATTAGGACACACTGCTGAAACTACAGACATTCAACCACAGTCCAACAACGACCAGCTGCATCCCTAACATAGCTGCCAGCCTAGACATATGAGCTTCGTTTAGTGGAATCTTTGAAGGAGCTTTGAAGTGTATCATAGATGGGGTGGGTGGGCCTTTGGTGATTATACTCTCAAATTGTTGATTCTTCCTCCAAAATTCTGCCCACTTCATCCAACCTGCATTAGTCAACGTTTCACCACAGCATATGTCTTGGCAGCACATTCTAGAAGACAAAAGGACAAGTTTGTGGAAATAAATCAGAGCCTGCTTTGTTATTGGTTTCTGCCCAGTTTTGCTGACAAAGTACTTTCACTCTTATCATACTAACAATCATTATCATGCAAACCTGTAAACTATTACAATTGTTATTGCTGACTTTTGGCAATACGTCTCCTTCTCTATGGAAACAGATTCACCTGCATGTATGAATTCTTTTAAAGCTCAGTGTTTGTACCTTAGGAATTACAGTCTGTCTGTTATTTCTGGTGACACTGGGGTTAGCTTTGCATGCGCACTGCATTGCGTTGCACACTATGAAGCCTCAGGAAGTCTACAAAAGTGTCTTTGCAGCAACATATGTGCCATGTATGGCCAGTTTTTCTTTTCTGTATTCATTGTTTCTCAGAGTAAGACCTGTAACCTCTTCCTAGGGGAAGTCATCTCAATGTCACTTTTTGTGAAAAGAAATATTTTAGTTCTCTATAGCGCTCGCTCTGACTTCTTTATTCCTAAGTGCTGCAGTGTCTCCTCAAGACAAGTGCAGAAAGCAAAAATGAGACTCTCAAAAGAGACTGCTAATTCTGCATCATTTTTTAACCAATTTTCTTGCTAAGTATTTATAATTTTCTCCAAGCCTTAACAAAAAAAATTTGAGTCAGGATGCATGAGTGAGTGCCGATAAACATCAGTGACTGTTTGAGTCAAGTCCAGAGCCAGACAGACAGCCAACAACAGACAGAGCCGTGTAACCAAGCATCCCTCAATTTATCTCTGTTGGTGTTTTCAGAGGATGACTATTGCTTGTGTTTATGAAGATGGATAGGGCAGGCAACATCTTACCTCTCTCTCCCTCATCTCTCTTTTTCAACTGCACAGTGATGGCAGTGACGAGAGACACCATCTGGTGGTGAAATATATCAGTGCGACCCAAAAGCCTCACGTCACATCTACAAGACAGAGAGCATCATCACTCACTGTAGTCAAAGCAGCAAATATTACAGGTTGGCTACACTAATGCAGTCTTTCAGTTTAAGTCACATGTTTTTTATGGATTTGAATGATAATAATCTGAACTGTGACCTCAAGCTGCCAAATCGACACACCCCAGTGCTTTATTCAATGATCCACTTGAGAGATCAGTGCAGGAATACTGTAGCTGAAAGTTGGTTATGTCTGTGTGTGGTGCATAGGAAAAAAACACCCTGAGATATGAGCTGGCCACTGTTGCCACGGTGACAGTGTGACTCATGGCAGTTTGATTTGGATTTAGAGTGGTGCCCTGCTTTGTGTGTGATGTGTGTGATGTGTGTGTGGATGTGCATAAGCATGTGTGACATGTACCTATCTGCAAATATGTAAATACATGCATACATAGGCTTAAATGTGTGCGTTGGTGGGATGAGAAAGAAAAGAAAAAAAGGGAGAATTTCCTCTCCACATCGGTGGAGAGAAATTCTCTCATGTCTCCTCGGTCACAGTTAGAACCTTTGTTAACAGATTGGCTCTGCCTTAGTCTTATTAATGATGCCAACACTTAGGTAATGTGCCTTTTTGATGAGAGTAGGCCACTTAATCTCTCTATTCAAGCTCCATCTTGCACACACACTCTCTCTTTCTTTCTCTCTCTCTCTCTCACACACACACACACACACACACACAAACACACACACACACACACACACACCTCCCCCTCAATCCTCCTAATAAGCTGTCTCTCTGTCTCCTGTAATTTGGCAGACGAGTCTATTATATGATACAGTCATATTTTATTAATAGACCCCTGTAGCGAACACACACACCCCTTAGTGGATGAGATTATGTGACGCAGGGAGCATGTCTATGTGTTAAAAATGATTCCAACTCCGCTGTTAGTTTTCATCTTCACCGTTTGTCTGCTGTGTTGTTAGTACTGGGCTGGAAGGCAGAACCACAGGCATTTCTGCTGAAGTTGGCACTGTTCCTCCACACTTCATTACACTTCCATCAGCTCAGTGATAGCATGGAACAGTGCAGCTTCAGAAGGCTGAAAACAGCTAAATAAAAAGCAACGTTCAATTATTGAGTTAAACATTTTGTGGAAATATTCTCGTCTTTGTCTCTCTCCGTCTCTCTCGCTTCCTCAGTGTTGTGCAGTTAATTCATTCCATATGTTTCAGCAGTGCCAGGCATTTAAAGCTCTGTGCTGAAGTACACTCCTCCAAACCTAATTTGCTCAAACACTGAATTGCTTCAATGATATATTACCCAACAAATTCAGTTGTTTTTGCATATCTGGAGTATAATAAAATTACGTGACAGACTGAATTTTCTGTGTTCAATTATAGATGATCCTTTTGAGCAATGAAACTCTGCAGCCATGCTAGCCTCTCTGCCCACAATGACAATGCTAACGTCTTGATGTTAAAGGGCTCATATCATGCTCATTTTCATGTTCATAATTGTATTTAGAGGTTGTACCTGAGTAGTTTAATTATCAGAAAACACCATATTGTTTGTTGTTGGACTGCACATGTTGTGCTGCAGCTCCTCTTTTCACCCTGTGTGTTGAGCTCTCTGTTATAGCTACAGAGTGAGGCATCCCACTTCTATACCATCTTTGTTGGGAGTTGCACATGCACAGTAAGTACTGCCAGCTTGTAGCAATAAAGGAAAAGAAAAAAAAAAAAGTTTAATATTAGCACTTTAAGCAGGTATAATACAGTTTTCACCTTCTTAGTTTAGCATGCTAACATTTGCTGATTAGCACTAAACACAAAGTACAACTGAGCCTGACGGGAACCTCATTAGTTTTACTGGTTTGGATCATAAAGTAAAGTATTGTATGAAGTAAGATGTTGACCTGATCGTGGCACTAGATGCAAGTGTATTACCAAAGTGATTACATTTTATTCTGAGGGGACATGAACGTTGTTACCAAAATATTATGTTTCTGTAATCTATCCATTAGTTTTCAAGACATTTTACTGAAAAACTATAGATATGAACCTCATGCTGAGGGAAAAGGCCAGGGAAGTCAAGGTCATCATCAAAGCTCAAGGTTATCACCAAAGTCATGAGGATTCATCCTCTGGGCACCATGAATTCCTGTACAACTTTTCATTGCAATCCTGTAGCCGTCTTCATAAATTTGTAGCATTGTTATCTGTGGGCTGTGTCAGCAATTTTCATTTCATGTCCAAAATGTTGAATCTCTCTGCAAATTAACTCTTTAATCTATGTACTTGATATGACAGCCCCCCAACACACACACGCACACACACACACACACACACACACACACACACACACACACACACACACACACACACACACACACGCACTTTGCTTTACTTTGCTTTGGTTTGTCTGGAAGATTCTGCGTGGATTTAAAAATATAAAACAGGAATCCCCCACAGCAAATATACTAGGTAGCTTATGCAAACGTTTCTTTTCTCAGTGAGGGCAGGTAGGTGTGCTGGTGTCATTTAACAAAAATGTGTATAAAGCACTTACAGAACCAGAAATTCTGTATAACAGTAAACAAACCATTATTAAAAATTTACATGTCATCATAGTACAGTAAAACGTTGTATTTCAAAGGGCTTCATATATATGTGGAGGGGTGCTTTAAAGGCCTGACTGTGAGTGCATCTGTATCACAAACCCATAGACTCTGCAGTTTCATTAGAATCTGAACATAAACTTCCTCCAACCCATAGGCCAACAGTCAGCAGAGTCAGGACCACTTCTCTTGTTGTCTTGTCTTGTTAGAACAGATGAACGGATCGAGGTCTTTATCAGACTGTTTCACACAGTTTTCCCAGCCTTCTTTTTTAAAACCAGCAGTGGCTTGTCTTCATCGGGCCGACAACAAGGAGATATTATCTGATTGTTATAGCTCCAAGAAATAGTCCAGAACTGAACAGCAACAAAGATAATAGTTATAGAAATAGATAGTTTATTGCAATACCTTCATGTTTGTGCATGTAATGTTATTCAAACAAATCTTCACATTTCTGAACATATGCGCCTACACGCACACGCACGCCTGCATGGGTGCATTTGGCCTGTGTGTGTCCACTTATAATGAAGAAGAGTGAAGCTTTGAGCTGTCAGGTACACGTGAAGTTTTGACACCGTGTGACAGTCAAGAGTAACATGCTGAGAACAAACGAGTGATTAGAGTCAGCAGACTGAAATTGAGTGGCTGCTCATTAGATGAACATTGACAATGTTTGCTATGGGCCAACATATAGAAATGTTCTCAGGCAGTCATTAGATAAAAACACCTGTGCAGAAACGTCAACAGAAGTGTGTGTGTGAGAAAGAAAAAAGAGACCCCCGGGCAGCTTTGAGAGAAAAAAGGTTTGCCAAATTATTTTTGTCATATTGGGGGGAAAACGGCATTGCATAAATTAGTCATTGTGTTTTTAATATCTGTGATAAATGTGTGATGTTTGAGAAACAATGAGTATTTACAGCCCTTAGGCTCACACTAATAATTTATTAAGTGTAGCGGCATGATAAAGGGAAGAAAAAGTATCAGGGTCTGGTGGTCAGCATTATTTGGTCCTGCAAAAGTGGGTCACATAGTTTTTTGGGGTCTAGAGGTATAAAATGCTTGCTATAGAAAACAGTAGGCATAGTCTGACCTTTGCTGCACCTCTGTGTGGAACCAGTGGTGTTTCTTTTTCTCTCTGTTTGAGTTCCAACCCTCCAAGGCACATTACATAACAACACTATTATTTTTCCATCTGTCTGACTGACATTGCAGGGAAACACAGATCCAAACAAGGCAATGATAATAACTCACTTGTCTCTTTTGATCAGTCTATTTGTCACACCTCGCCTCTCTATTTTCTGTTTTCTGTCGTTGGTTCTCTGACTTAACAAACTCTCTCTATTTCCCTCTTTTTCTGCGCCACCAGAAGTTGGTTTGCTTTTGCACCCACGTGGTACGCTAGCTTTCCATTAGTTCATTTCCCCTGCTTTGAGAATATGCTTGCATGTTTGCTATATGTGTGCATGTGTGTGTGTGTGTGTGTGTGTGTGTGTGTGTGTGCACGCACATGTCTCATGAGTCTCAGAACAGTATTATTGTAAACATATCATTTGATGGGGAGAGTGGTTCAGGTTGTTGGCCGGCTGCCCTGCTTTCATTTGGAACAGAGCTGCCAACATCTGGACTGTGTCAACACTCACTGACAGTGTTTGTGTGCGTGTGTATTGGGGTCCCTGCCTCGGCCCCAGAGCTGTCAGCCATTGGATGGGGAACAGATTTGCTCAGATTAATCAAATGTGTAGCATTAATAAAATGAGCCCTATTCCTCCTTGCCTCCAGGCAGCCATTTTTAGAGTCTGGTCGAGGAGTCATGCATCCTTCAGGACGAGCTGCAGTCAAACACAGGCCATGCGCAGGCACGCAACAAAAATTTGAACATTTGAAAGGTGAAAACGTTATTTTCTTGATTGCGGTTTGTTTGTTGGTTCTCACACTGTAAGGTGGAGTAACAGTGCAGTGTTCCCTTTGGACAGGATGCTGTATTTATGTAGTAAATGTAAGAGAAGCCCAGATCAGAATCTGTGGCCACCCTGGATGAAAAACCCACAAATCCAACAGAGACACATCAAATATGTGTAATCCATACGGTGAGAAATGCGCAACAACCCCCTTCATTAATTTATTCAAACCCAAGTCAAGATATGCAGCCACCAAAGATACAGGGCTCAAAAAACCTTCAGAGACACATAGCACATTTCATTGCTGAGTGGGACTACCAGAAAAGGAAAATAACATTACCTCATTAATGAATGCAGACTGACAGCAGATGCATTGAAATAATTGCTGTGTACACACAGATGTGGTGTGAATGTTGAAAAGGAGAAATAGATTAAATTGTGTATGCACGCATGTGTGCGTGTGTGTATGGGATTATGTGAGAGAAAAAGAAAGTCAGCGAGAGAAGAAATAATATTAACTGCATGCAAGTTATTTCAACATTTGCCCCATAATGCCTCGTACAGTAGTGTCAACTGCTATTTGTACAAAGCTGAGGCTAGAGTTTCCTTCCTTTTGTGGTGGAGTATCTTAAAACACACAGATGCACACATACACACACATCATACAAGAACTTTATAATCTTGTGGTTTTTCTAAACTATGAAACAAACGCTTTACTGTCTGCAAAATGTTCAATCCCCTCTTCTCTTTCTACCACCAAACTTTTTCTCTGGCACCAGTTCCTGTGTTGGTGTTTAAGAATTATGTGCATGTGCATATGTGCTTAATGCATGTGAGTGAATGTGTGCGAACAGTATGCTCCGCTGAGAGAAGGAATAATCTCCCCTTCAGATGAAGCTAAAATCTCTGTCCAGTCTTCTCGGAGTCAACCAGCAGTCTAGGCTGGTGGCACTGGCGTGCCATCTGATCTGGCCTCACTGTGCTAAAGACATTTGGAGGTAGTGAGCACTGATGCTACTGCTGAGCTCTGGGTAGTGAGCTGGGCTGAGATGTATTTGGGTTGGCTGGCTGAGAGATGAAGCCTGTTTGCCTACGGGGGCCGAAGACTCTGCAGGGGGGTCTGTCCAATCTGCTGCACCATCCGACAGCTTAATTAGGGTTTCACTGCTACACTCACATACATTTTCTCTTATACACACACACACACACACACACACACACACACACACACACACACACACACACACACACACACACACACACACACACACACTGGTGCATAGCTTGTTAGTCTATAATAAAGAGCTGTTAGAAGGTTAAATGTGGGTCTTATTACAATAAAGATTAGTCCTTTACTAGCATGCATAACAAGAGTCTCTTGTGTGATTCTGATAACTGCTCATATTGCTGAGAAAGTGAAGACCACAGTCAACTCATGCAATTCTAATTTACCATGCCATAGCCCAGGATTTGGCCCGTCTCCTGTTGAGAGTATAAAAACAGAGAGAAATGGATACAGTCACTCCAAGTCAGTATCTGAGGGCTTAAATGTCATTACACCATGGTGTCTTTATGTTATGGGTGCACTCTTCACAATGTAAATTGTTTGAGATGATTTTGACGAGCAGTGATCCAAGGGGCTTAAAGAGGAAGAGCCTTGAGAAGGATTAGCTGTATGAATAGGAGTCTAGATTAGCTTCAATTGGATTTGAAAGCCCTTGTGGAAGCTTGGACTAAAGGCTGTATTGAAATGTCAGAGATAATAATTTTACTTCTCTGGTTTCTGAAGATCTCTGTTCTAATGCCTTCACCATCTGTTCAAGAGTAGAGGAGTGGACGTCCATCAATGCAAGAGAGGGAGAGGCAGAGTTTTGGCACGCCACAAAGATACGTTTACTGCTCTTTCCAGCTCTCATCAAGTTCTATCTGATCCAAACAGCGCTCTTGTCTTTACTTGGACTCTAATAACATTATTCTCCTGGTCACGGCCACATACAAAACAGATGAGCATGAGCCATGTAGGAGACATTTTCAAAAAGGAATTAAAATATTGGAGCTGCCAGTGTTTTGACTTAGTGGATAAAGCCTCCAGGCAACTAGGGTTGAAAGGGAGAAAGAGCAAGAAGCTGTGAGAATGTCAAACAGCAGACAGCTTTACTCAAGACATGGATTAGCCATTTTAAGCCTTCTTTTAGGAGTGAATAGCCCCTGACTAACCTACAGTGTAAAGCAAAATGTTAGCATATCAATTAGAGATATTCTCTTCAGAGTATAAACATTAAAGCTGAAAAGGAGATGTTGAACTGACTGACAAATTCACTTCCTCAAAAAATATCTATTAAGACAGAGTTGACTTTTTTGTCATTGAAGTCATTTTTACATCCGTGACAGTGAATTGGCATTTTGGAAATGCTCACAAGTGGCAATGCCAAAATCAAGCATAAAGGGAACTGTTCTCGCTTAAAATATTTGCATTCTTACAATATGGAATGAGTTAATATTATTTTCTTTGGCAGTGCCTGATTGTTAATCTAAAACTTTCATAACTTATTTTTTTCTGTTTCTTCCCATTACCACAATTCATTTTGATTGCTTATTTATTGAAAGCGTTTCAAGGTTGTAAAATGGTTAACATCAGTGTTAATCTGTCATTCTTTCCTGCTACACCGCCCTGATTTGTCCCTGAGTTATTCACCATGATTCTACTATTTCATGTTTTATGATAGCTTATGTGATTGTGGTCATGTTGTGCTAAGCATTCTGTATTAGCGAGTATGCATGCATGTGCGTTAGCAATTTGTTTTGAGTGACACTTTGTTTCCCTCGAAGCAAAACTTACTAATTTACTGTCTCTCAAACAGATGCCACATTATGCCTCCAACATTCCCATACACACAAACAAGCATCGCTACCACACCCATTCACATCTGCCCATACGTGCTTGAATCTCCAAGTGTTACTATAACAACTCCAGCTGAGTTTCCACTCCACTGTTCCCTAGAGAACCTTTATAAATGCACCTAACAAGCTTTAAATTGTTTACCATCACAAATAGATTCCTGTTTTCTATCTGCACTCATGTTAAAAAAACAACATTTTATATTGCAAAAGTGAGGTATTGAATAGATGAGTAGTTCACTTTGTAATGCAGTGTGTCAGTGTGGTTCCCGGTCTTCTGCACCATTGTGGTAGTTGTATTGATACAAGGATTCTGCTGCAGAGGTTTAAAAAAGAACAACAATTGGTCCCTGAATCATGCAGCCAGTATGGACAAACAAATTTATATTTGTGTTTTCAACATTTTCAGCCACCAGTACAGAAAGAAATGATTGGAGCTAACGGGTCATTATGTCAATCACAAAATGTGTTTATTATGTTGAGCAACCGAGCATGTCACAGTTTTATATATATACCAATATATATATATATATATATACAGTATATATCTCTCTCTCTCTCTATATATATATATATATATATATATATATATATATATAGTATATATATATCTCTATATATACTGTGTATACTTGTCAGAAACTGACAAGATCTTATGTGTATGGTGCACTACTGACTTGAAGTGGAAGTGTGTGTGTGTGTGTGTGTGTGTGTGTGTGTGTGTGTGTGTGTGTGTGTGTGTGTGTGTGTGTGTGTGTGTGTGTGTGTGTGTGTGTGTGTGTGTCATGAAGAGTTGGTCTGGTTAAGTGCCATGCAGCTGGAAGCCATCATAGAACCAATTACTTTCTGTCTTTTGCTCTCTTTCGCTCTCCCTCTTTCTTCCCTTCTCCCTTTTCATTCTCTTCATCTCTCTTCTACTCCCATTTTCTGATTTTAACTCTGCAGGCCTGTCTCCTTGTGAACCAACAGTTAGCGCTGATCATTTGCTATCCCTTCTTTACTTTCATTCAAAGTATTTCACCCTCCTCATCATCTTTTTAAACAAGTCTGCTGACTTCTCCTCATCTTGCTTAGCACCTCGGCTTATTGATTTGGATGTGAAATGTTTGTAAGCCTGCATGTCCTGCCAACACCGTGTACCGACCAATTTACAGCAACATGTTTGTACTGCAACTCATGTCATGAGTGAAGGGCGGCAAGAGTGTAAACACTGATTACAGATCATGTACTGAATGATGGTGTTGCCAGAGGGAGAGAGAGAGAGAGAGAGGGAGAGAAAGAGAGAGAGAGAGAGAGAGAGAGTGTGGCAGTGAAGGATGGAGGAAGTGAGAAGTTAACAGTATAAACAAATGAGGAGTGTAATGAGGATAAAGCACTGCTGTGAACAAGTGAGCCTTTGTCTTCACTCATACCTGCTCTCACTCGCCTCTCCTGTGTGTCACACACACACACACACACACACACACACGCGCCCGCACACACACACACACACACACACACACACATACACACACAAATGTTCAACTGTATCGTGTTTTGGTTTCTGGGAAGTGCAGTTTATTAAATGTTAAAGAAGGGAAACTGAATCCAGTACTTCGTTCAGAGTGAACGAGTGGGACACCTAATGTTTTTCAAGTGGCAAAGCCAAAAGGGGAGTTTTCTCTCAATATTCTCTACCTTAACATCACTTGAAGAAACATTTACAAAAACAGATTAATTTCTTTAAGGATGCTTGGGTATCATGTAGAGTAGCTGGTGAAAAATATAAAAAGAAAATCCACCAGCTCCTCTTACTTTAGTTTTTATGTATAAAAAGTCTGCTTGGTGAAACCATCAACTACAGTGTCTTGCCCAGCATGCCGAGTTTTACATTGTTAGATGTAGTTTTTCTACCATTAAAGGTAGCTAATTTGTTTTCCAACATCTATACAATATCTATTGTTGGACGAGAATGCTGTTTTGTGTTTTTGCAGGAAGACATTCACAAAAATGAATACAGAGTTGACATTCACTGTGTTGGACCAACTAACTCAAGCAAGTCTCAAGAGTCTGCGAACAGAAACCAATGGAAACGCCTGCCTGCAAGGACAGAAGGTGTGTACGGAATTCCATTTCCTAAACCTATAGAGCATGTATTTGGAATTGATGAGTTATTTGTTATTTGTACTGCTTTCACATCATATATCAACCTCCCTGAGAATGACTAGCACTGAAGTGTTTTTCCTAGTTTAAATAACGTGCTGGTCTGTTCGTTTCGGAGAGGAGGAAACCTCTGTGGATTAATTTGGCTGTACACTAAAGGAATCCTAACCAGGAGAAGCTCGATGCAATGACAGCAAGGGTAGTGTGAAGACAACAACTCCCTTGATCCCAAACTTCACAACGTCACCGAACTGCAACTTTAGTTATTGGTTTGATTTAGGGAAAATGACACGCTGTACATTTAAGCAGTATGACCAGGAATCCATGTGACATTGTTTGAGTCTGATTGAAAAGAAGATATAAGAACATACTGTAGATGTGTCAGATGTACCAACATGCTGTAGTTTAGGATTAAAACAGGATATTCTATGACATACAGTATGTCTATATTTGTCCGTGGGTTTATTGAAAGTCTATTGGTACCTTGAGCAATTTGAGGACTAAATGTTTAATCTTTTTCTCTGTAATTTAAATATCCTATATAAAGCAGTTATATAGATTTTGAGTCACCAACTGGTTCCGATATTACATCTGGACGACATCACACTGTGTTGAAATGTAAGAATAAATAATGTTTATTTTCAAGTGATTAGGGTTTTGTAGTTTGGAAGGCATAACAGTAAAGTTTAAATATGTTGAATTTCAAAGACAACAGGTAAGGTGTAACAACGTGCACCACACATCTATCCTCACTCAAATTCCAGTGTGTTTTAATACATTTGCTACATGACGGATTTTCTATTGAAGGTTGATTGAAGAGGAGTAAAAGTAGCTCAAATATTTGACTATTTTCGGCCATGTTGACTTTTTACAAGACTTTTTGCAGGGAATGCAGAAAGTGCTAAGAATAGGTTGTCATCGGCATGTGCGCACACACACATGTCTTCTTTGGAGATGTCACCATGTTTTTCCCCATCCCCAATCATTTTCAGGTTTCATTTAAGAGAAGGCCATGGCCTTGTCTTATCTAATTATTATGGTTTAAAAAAAGAACAATTCTTGATGAATTCGATTTCAGAATACAAATAATGCAATATCACATACTTTATTTTGAATATTAGAACAAATATAAAATCATGTCTCACAGGTTTTCTTCAGCTAAAGCGTTTTCCTTTCACACATGCCTTTTAATCCTGATTTAATGACCAGGAAGCGTAAACAGGGGCCAGCAGTGTCCCTGCAGTATTGTGGTGTTAACCAGCGTCTGTGTAGGTTTCCTCAGTTTGTACCCACGACGTAAAGGCTGAGAGTAACTTAGCAGGATGAAAGGCAATGCTTCACTGCTCTCTTTGGTCAAAAGCTTTAAGTCTGGTGCGCCTGTAAACCACACCTGATACACACAATGATATCACAGTGTACTGAGACACCCTGCATCACACTTCGACTTCTTCTAAGTATGATGCCGAATTGTTCAAATATTGTTTGTATTACATCATATTTGTGAAAATATACAAATAAAGTGAAATATATATATATATATATATATATATATATATATATATCACTGAAGCAAGGTGAGGATTTAAAACTACTCAAGGTCAGCAGAAACATTGTGGTGTGGATGTGTCTGTCTCTGTTATCTATGTTTCTAAGCCCTCTGTCCAGTTAGTTTCCTGTGACAATGAAAACACTTGTGAATAACACTTATTTCCAGGTTATGTGAATCCTCATAAAATTATCATTTGAAAATAAGGCAAAAATACTTTTTGTTTCTGTCTTGTGTATTTAGACCCGTTTATCTCAAAGCCTGGAAGCGCCCCTTTTTTCAGACAGAAAGTTGCAAATGAAAGTGACAGCAGGTTAGCAGAATACTAAGAAAACAAATCAGACAACCATCATACAAAGAATGTCTCACTGTGCTAAAAGAGGCCCCTCATTTTGAATAAAGGGGCGAATAGTAACAAGTAACACACTTGCACACAGATCCACATACGTGCGCACACACACACACACACACACACACACACACACACACACAGATGGAGATGGAGATGTGGCCGGGCATTGGGCCAGATACTCTGAGAGGAGGAAACTCACATTCTTGTGATGGGGAGTCATCAAGTATCAGGTTCCATGGACTCTGGCACAGGCTGGAGAGAGCCCCCTCACCACCCACCACCCATCACACACACACACACCCACACACACACACACACGCACATACGCACACACGCGCACACACAAACCACACACACACACAAACACACACACAAACACACACACACATACACACACACACACACACACACGCACACACACTTTGTAGCCCAGTACTTTTTTTTTTTACTTTTTTGTTATTTGATCCAGTATGAGGTCCAAAGGTCAAGTGATCATGAATGAAAAGAGGGAAATAGACACAGTTGTTATGTCATTTCTTATTTTTCCACTAGATGCCACTGTCAACCTACTCTTCATGTGACCACTGATGCTCAAGAGGCTGTTTAACAGATCAATGCTCAGATCGTCTAACACTTCTGTGTACATCTCCCATGTAAAGCTACTTGAACCAAACCACTTTGTCCCAGAAGCTTGATATGTTTAAAGAAGCACTCTTGGGCAATGAATTCTTAGATATCAGGCTCCCTCCAACAATGCTCAATAAATAGATATAAAAAGAAAATCATGCAAGTAAATAAAGGAAATCTAAAATATTAAATAGTGCAGAAGGTAAAATCAATTATGATAATGATCAACAATAATAATAATAATAGTAATATAAAAAATAAAACCATAAATGAAATGTGTTTATGGTAGACAGTATTTGCAAAATGAACAAACTGTAATGTAAACAGGGATGTAGCTAATATATGCATAATGAGAAATATATATGTAAAGTTTCAAAGAGGTCTAAAACAGTAAATATATAAAAGTAAAGTGACAATATTAATGAGCTTGAGAGTTCAAAAGTCCTGCGGCCTGTAGGATGAGGTTCACCTGAGCCTGGTGCTGCAGGACCGAATGCTGCAGAACAGTTTGTGGGTGGGGCGACTGGGGTCCTTGATGATCCAGTTGGCCTTCTACCTGCACTGTTGTGTGAGCGCTGCTGGGCGGTAGTCATTTAGGAAAAGAGATTTGGCCTTATAGGGGACAGCGGCAAGGGAGGTCTTCTTAAAACATTAGGTGACTAACAGACTAGAGCAGTGAGAGGTGGAAAATGTCTACAGATCGGCCAGTTGATCTGCACACACCTTGAGAGCTTGGCCGTGGATGCCATTAGGTCCAGGTGCCTGGAGCAGACCTTTTGAAGGATCTGAACACATCTGTCCTGGATTTTATTAGTGGGCAGGGGTCCAAGGCCTTTTTTTCTACTTCAACCAAGTTGTGCTCAAAGCGAGCATTGAGGAAGTGAACTTCATCTGGGAGCGATGCAGACATTACCTCAGCAATGTTGGTTTGCCTTTTGTAGTTTGTGATAGTTCTTAGTCCAGCCCACATAGTTCTGGTGTTGGAGCCCTGATGGCCAAACTCCACTTGGTCCCTGTATTGACTCTTAGGAATGCTGATAACTGGTGACCCTCTGTAAGCAAACCAAGTCCCTACAGACCGAGCTACCGAAGCTCTCACGAGGAGGGCTGGTTGATCAGTGGTATCAAACTACAATGCAAGGGAGCATGTTACGCAACATATTACTGATGTGGGCGTCTATGCACTCTTACCTACCTTTGTATACCACAAAGGAAATTTCATGTATGAAAAGCTGTGGTTTAGAAGACGCCAATATAAACTGAAACGAAGGGATGGTAAAGATTTAGAAGCAAAATAAAAGCTTCATCCTCAGGATCATGTTTTGTATACATTGAGCTGAGTTAATTTCTGACTCTCTTCATAACATTGTTAGGTAGAGCGGTGCTCTGCATGTCATTTTACACACGCAAATGAGATGTCTTAAGGAGAAAAGACATCGTCATCGGATGAAAATGTTAACACAGGCATGTGCGTGTTAACACGTCACTATGGTATCACACATGCCACTTCATGGTGTCAAAGCAGTAACATGTGACGCCTCATGCTTTTGCCGTTTGCACATGTCCAGGATGACAGGTGCAATTAATCAGAAAAACGTGTAGGTGGTCCATTCAAGGGCTGCTTCAGGTAACCGGACTAACAGGTTAACTCTCTGCTAGTGGAGAACATGATGAGCAGTCTGCCACACTTCACAGAATCGTTTTTGAGATTAAATGTTTTTATTTTAAAACTAAAATATCTCTTTCTTTAGTCACCATCTAACTTTTAAGATTTGTTTGTTGTGTTTATCACACACTTCGAGAATAGTGAAAGAGCCCACAGCATTAAAACTGAGCTATATTTACGTGAGGTAATGCAAGTAGCACAACAACAACAAAAATACAACATCTACTTTTCATGTTTATCTGTTGAAAAGGTGATCTGTCAAAAAATGTTCATGTTCATCTGTGTTTATCCGAGTGGACAAACATGTGGAACCACAATATTTGATAAGTCAAACTAGCCTCACAAAGAAACATTTTCTCTTTTAATGAGTTTCAAAAAACGGTTAGAAATCTATTTCAGGCTGGTGCTGGTCCTTCTTCAGCGATGACTAGATGTCTGCGGGAGCAACCAATACTGCTATCAGTTCTGTAAATATACTCTGTCTTATGGTGTTTAACAACTAAATAAATACTAAAGGAACAAACTTACCACTCTGCGCTCACATTATCTGTCTCTAAGAGTGTGTAGGTATGTGTGTGTATGTGTGCGTGTGTGTGTGTGTAGGTGTGCGGGAAGTAAGTTTTTCCGCATGTGTGTCTGTTTATGATAATGTGACTTTGATAGCATGTGATAATGATGGTTTGGTGCAACAAAACAAACAACCTTTTTTTTATGATGGATTTCTAAAAATTGTAGCAGTTCTACCAAAGAGTAATTTCCCATTTCTTTATTTCAACTTTAACTTTTGGAGGTCCAAATAGATAATATTTTCTATTGTTTAAAAAAAAAACCATCAAATTTCTCTTCTGAGTCTTTGGAAGGGATCAAGGAACCACTGGAATAAACCACAAACCTATACAGAGTACTTAAAACCAGTTTGGACCAGTTTAAAGTAAAATGCTGCGTAAACACTATGGATCAGTATCATTAAAGGTCCCTTATTCTGCTAAATTTTAGGTTCCGTCTTTCATTTTGCATTTCTACTAGAACATGTTTAAATGCTTTAATTTTCAAAACACTTTAATTTGATTTAACAATTTTCTCATACTGTCTTTCTGGATATACCTGTATTAATCATTTTTCTGAAACGCTCAGTTTTTGCACCTGTCACTTTAAGCTAGGACTCATTTAATTGACATTGCTTTAAAATTATGGCTCTGCGCGTGGATGTCTCATTTTGTTAATGGCCTGTTGCATCTGAACTTCTGGAGGGTTAGGATTCATGAAGTTGAGCTGTATACTCACATCAAAACGTTTTTACTTTGCTTTGTATTGTGGCTACAATCATTCAATGTACTACATTGCTTTTTTGTGTTGCTTCAGTAATCCCAAGGACAGACTTTAATGTGTAAAATTGGTGTAGTTCAACTTTTTTTCCTGTTATTCCTCAAAACTCCGATGTCAGTAGGTCCAGTACGAGACATTCACCAGTGTCTGGCAGTAACATTGATACTTGGAGAATGGGAACTCTTGATCTCTTGGGGAGGAATAAGGTGCATCACTTCCTGAGTTTGATATAGATGCTCTGATGCATTTCACATTATTGTTTTTGGGTAGAGACACCTGGGTGTGGCAAAGATACTAACTGCGGAGTGTCAGTCTATCCAGTGGAGATTGAGAAAGGGAATAGAGGAGGTGGAGTTTTTTCTGTGGACTGTTACTATAAAAGCTTTTTTCAGAAGGCTCCGTAGCAGCCTTGACAGCTTGAGATTAACTGGAAAACCTATTTTGCCTGCTTTCATTCTGGGATAAATGCCTGGATCACACTGCACAAAGGTAGGTTAGGTAGGTAGGTCAGGTACCTATATACCTAACAATGGACGATGGAAGGATGGAAGCTATATAAATAGCTTCCATCCTTCACTTGAGAGCATTAATTTTGATGGATGATTAATTAAAATTCAATTAACTTCAACCATTGACTACATATAGTACCATATGTACTGTGTAATATGCAGTAAATAAAGTGACAAATTCTCACAATTTAGAATGGAAAATAACACAAATGTGTGTATGTATTTTTCATTCCTTACGATAAGCATTTATGATGATTTAATGTCCTGTTGAGTGACGCCTCTTTCTCTCTTCTCAGGGTGTTCAGAAAAATATAGTATATAATATAAACTCTTCTACTTCTGCTGCTTCATCTTCTCCCACCACCACCTTCACTGTAAGTCAGTGTTTACAGTTTAGACGTCCAGTGAGGTTTCAATGCTGTGTAAATTTGTACCTGCTTAAACAGTCAAAGAATACAATTCTGTAGATAATTTCTAACCATAATGGTGGCTGTAGGAGCTTCAGTCCCTGATGGCACACACTGACCCACCATCTAAGCATGAAAACTCCCAAGAGAACAGGAAGGAGAAGGACCCTGTGCCGCCAAGGCCCACAAATCTGCAGAGGGCCAGGGGCCGCTTCCTCAAAGGAATCTCCTACTTCTCTGGAGACATGAAGGTGTTTGGAAAATGGATGGAAAGTAAGACAACACTACTTTTTCTTCTGGCCCACACAAAGACAGTACAGCATGTAACGTATATACTGTATACTGAAAATGACATTATTACAACAAAAAATGCTAAAAACCTGCTGCTGATAACAACAGTACCCTTAGGCAATATATATTAAATCTTAACACTACTCATTGTTATATACAGTTAGACCGATTTGAGTATGTTTTGCAGTGCAAGTGGGATGCACAATGTTGCTGTCACATTATCAGTTTTTCCATCCTGAGTTTAGTTACGTAACTGGTATTTAAGGGAGTTACACAAGAAGGAATTTTAACAGCAGGCACATAACAAGCAAGAGTGTCATGTGTAATGTACAGTATCTACAAACAAGTTTGTGTAACTCACCCTAGATACAAGCCAGGTTATAGGAAGTTTACCAGACCAACAACGTGTTCACGGGGAAAACACAGTATATCTTACTTTCTTTCAGTACAATAACCTGTTGTCCATAAGATATGGCTTCTTTGACCTCGGACAATCGTGTTGTGACACAGATCTATCCGCTGTCATTATATATCTCAGAGTCCAAGACTGTGAGCCTGAGAAAACTCAGACTTGCACAACATTCACCGTGGGAAGCCTATCAAGCAGCTCGGGTCCAATGCCAGTGCTCTGTCTCTCTCTCTCTCGCTCCCTGTCTGAAATATATCTTTTTGTCCTCCAGAACAGTTTTTTTTGCTGCAGTTGCTGGACTGGGTTCTGCGTGGAGCTGCTCAGGTGATGTTCGTTAACAACCCTCTAAGTGGCCTCATCATTTTTGCTGGTCTCATCCTGCAGAACTACTGGTGGGCTCTCAACGGTTTTGTGGGCACACTCTTTGCCACCATTTCTGCCCTTATTCTGCAACAGAACAGGTTTGAACAAACTCAAAGTACTGATAATAAATAGATGTTACTGTATGTGCTAATGGAAAACATGATGCAAAAAACATATGTATATCATAGGGTGATAATTTCCTCTTTCATCTTGGTAGTAGATGGTAAAATGGTTATGTAGAATGATTTTACACTGTGGTGTTCATTAGGAAAACATGAATTAATTAATTAAAATAACTTTATTCAGGGGTGCAATAGCTGCAGGACTCTATGGTTACAATGGCATCCTTGTGGGTCTGCTGATGGCTGTATTCTCCAATAAAGGAGACTGGTACTGGTGGCTCCTGCTACCCAACATCTTCATGTCCATGATGTGGTAAGAAACTTGACTGACCAATAGTAAAACGATGCAGTAGATTGATTCATATCTTTAGAAATAAAGAGGTTTATGTATCAAATTACATAAACTAAAAAACTTTACATACAAATGTCAAAACCAATCACTTTACTGTATCATAATAACCATATAAATCATTTCCATTCTAGATCTAGGTTTCATTGGCCTGATCTCAGTCAATCATTTCTGATCCAGTCAGCAATTTAAAAAAAAAATGTAATCATGTTGATTGAGTGGATAGAACATGTAGACGGTATCACAGTCATGCTGAAAATGTGCAGACACAACAATGAAGGTGTTTGTGATATGAGCACACATTTGAATACATGTACTTAAATAATTAATTTAATACTGGTGATGTTGTATTCTTTGTATTCAGCCCGATTGTGTCCAGTGCTCTGGCATCTATTAACAGTCGCTGGGATCTGCCAGTGTTCACCCTACCCTTTAACATCCTGGTGTGTCTCCACATGGTTGCCACAGGACACTACAACAACCACTTTCCCCAAGTCCTCTTTAAGCCTCGCTCAGAGATGGCCAACATCACCTGGGCTGAAATCAACGTAGCCAAGGTTAGTGACCTTGTAATTTAGACATCACAGACATCACAGCTTCATCAGCAGATATGTATTTATGTTCCCGGCAAGGTATCTGATAAATGTTGAAATTACAATCCTAAAATACATACTGTAGGTGTGTACCTATCTGAACGGTAGGCGCATGAAAGCTGACAGGTCAGCACATAATTAGAAAACCTCTGGGTTGTAAATCATGCTTTGTTTCTAGTCTAGAGTTACAAAACCATTTTCTGTATATCTTTAGCTGTTTACGTCAGTGCCTGTGGGAATTGGCCAGGTCTACGGCTGTGACAAACCTTGGACGGGAGGAATCTTCATCATCTCACTCTTTATCTCCTCCCCTGTCACTTGTGCTCATGCTGTCCTGGGATCTACTGTGGGGATGGTTTCAGGTGAGAGGATAAGATAATACCTTGGCAGGCAGTTGAATGTAACAGTGATTCTGTCTTACCTTAAAGGAGAATTCCAGTCAATTTCAACACGTTGCTATGTTGTTTGTATGATTGGAGTGCCGTCAGTAAAGAGAAAAATGAAACCAATCTGTGTTGCCTACACTGTGTTATCCTCCTGCTAGACTTAGCACCAACAGGCTTAAACAGGGCAAGTTTTAAACGGTGTTTTTAGCCTCTAAACATGTTCAAAATGTCATGTCATGTGCAGTGATTCCTTCAAAGTGAACAAAGCAAATCTGACAGCTGTGGATGTTACAGAAAGGCATACAAGTTGTGTTAATCCATACCTCTGTTTATTTCCTGTTTTCCGGTGAAGTCCACACTAGTCAATTGTCAAACTCATACAATCCAATTTTCCAAAATGTATTTTTTACTCAAGAAAACAATTTGCCGTTGTTACGTAACTCTAGTCTCTAGTAATGTGTCTCTAGTAGTGACTGTGTAGAAACAGGCTGGAATCTGACACCACAGTGGAGCCAGGAGAGCAGGTTACAGCCTATTTCTATCCATTACTAAGGACATAACGGCAAATTGTTTATTGTGGAAAAAATACATTTTGGAATATTGTATGGTTTGAGTTTGACAATGGACTAGTGTGGATTTAACCGGAAAATAATAAACAGAAGTATGGATTGACACAACTTGTATGCCTTTCTTTCGCATATATTGCAGTCAGATTTACTGTGTTCACTCGGAGGGAATCACTGCACTTGGGTGGGCACTTGAAATGACATTTTTAACATGTTTAAAGGCTCAAACAAAAGTAAAAACTTGCCCTGTTCAAGCCTGTTGGGTGCTAACTCTAGCAGGAGGATAACACGGTGTAGGCAGCACCGGTTCTTTTTGTTTCTCTCTCTACTGACAGCACTCCAAATTTACAAACAACAGAGCTACATGTTGACATCGACCGGAATTCTCCTTTAATAAACAGCGCAACGTATTTTTCTTACATTCTTACAGGTCACATTCAGGCAACAATTTATATGTTCCAACTCCAAAATGACCCCCAAAATCCATTAAAGCTGCAAAATGACCAGGGTGGTTACTATTTGTAAGGAGAATCCAAATGTATACTGAACTTGGCACTTCCTTGATGGCTATGTTTGAATAATTTGCAGGCTTGGCACTGGCAGCGCCCTTTGGAGACATTTACTTTGGTCTCTGGGGATACAACTGTGTGTTAGCATGCATTGCCATTGGAGGAATGTTTTACGCTCTGACCTGGCAGGTGCACCTGCTGGCCATCACATGTGGTGAGTATACACCCAAAAGAAGTAGAAAAACATCTACAAAAAGGATGGCATGTGAACAAATATTTGTAATCTTTAATTATTAATCACATTGTGCACATGTATGGCACCTCATGGCACCTCTCATCTTCTTCTCTGCAGCTTTTTTCTGCGCATACCTCAGCTCAGCCATTGCCAATATCATGGCCACTGTAAGTACACATTTTCTCCCACTCCTAAAATATATGAGCCCATAATAGTTACTAACAGCAATGTGATGCATTTCTCATCTACAGTTTGGTCTGCCCGCCTGCACTTGGCCTTTCTGTCTCTCTGCCCTCACTTTCCTCCTTTTGACAACGGGGACCAACAAGATTTTCAAGCTGCCGCTGGCCAAAGTCACCTACCCCGAGAAAAACCTGAGCTTCTTCTGGAAGTTGAAGAAGCAGGAGAAAATGGAGAGGGCTAAGAAGGCTGACAAAGAGAGAGAGGAGCAGCAAAAAGCCATCAAAGAAAAAATTATGCTAAACGAGAAAGAACAACTGAGGCTAGAGCATGAAATAATGGAAAAAGGGAGGGCAGAAAGGGAGGCATCAGAGGATGAAAATGACGAGACACGTGTCGAAGACCATTGGGTTGAACAGAAAGGTACAGGAGATGAAGAAATCGGACACAATGATCTAACTGAAGTCACTTTTGGTGATTAAGGTGGAGTGAGATGGAGAGAGAGAGAGAAAGAATCATTTGATGATTTGATGACGCCTCACACTTTTTTCTCCGTGAAACTTTGTTTATATATTAAAGTATATATTTAAAAAATATATATTTTTCTACATGTATATGTATATATATATTATCTAATATAATGTAGTCTGTGTTGATTTATTCACTTTTGTCTGAAAGTACTTCCTAGTTACTATAGTACTAGTGACATTTGAAATATTTACAAACAATCTTTGAAATGTATCATACGTTGGTATGATGAGCTATTCTTCTTGTCTGAAAAACACTTGTAATATATCATTTAGTTATGTTATATAACTTACTCAATAAATCTTTTCCTTGTTGATAAGGCACAGTCACACAACACACATAAATGGTATCCTTAGAAATTAACTGTAATTGCAATTTAATGTGCTGCACACTGCATCCAGGAATATTGTTTATTATCCATGAACAGACTACGCAAGCTTAATCAGAGAAGAAATGCAAAGAATGGTGTGGGTAGGGCTGTGCCTATCCTTTGTTAACTTAGGCAATTAATCTGTCTGCACTATATTTTATGGCGCAGAATGTTTTGTCTCCAATTATTTTACCAAAGCTTTAATGATTGGGAAGATGTAACAAGCAGAGATAGTTTTGCATTGAAGTAAATTGTGTAGAACTACTTAAATGTCCCTAGTTTCTTAAGTATTCCTGGCTTTTACTGACCAGTGGTTAGCATACACAAAATGTTTGGCAGATGACGCAGACAACCCTGCAGATTCTGACCAGCTCACCCGGAGACTGAATGCAGGATACATTCCAAAACCCACATCTCACTCAAAAACAGCATGGTTGTTTTTCTCAAGTTTGTATGCGAGTGGAAGCACCAGAGACACAAATTAGCATCCCAAATCCCAGAAAAGTGATTATTTTAATAATATGGGCACTTTCAGAAGGTAAGAGTTTAAATACCTTGCTAGAAAATCTGGAGGCTAAACTATAACACTGTCAAAAGTTGAAGTTAAAATTAATTTACTGAAAAGGCTAAAGAAAACATAAAGGTAGAAAAAGTTGAATTCAAGCATGAATACATAAGAGCAAAATGACATTTTAACCACACTAGTTAACTAGTAAAGTTCAAAGAAGTCCAACTAGTGAAATATTAAAGCCCATCTTGCAAGTTTAATTTTCCAACGAATTTGCACTTATTGATTGTTGGTAATAAACATTTAAAC
>NC_048411.1:13561218-13597319 GCF_013103735.1 Etheostoma cragini | reverse complement strand
AAAAATTATATACATATCTTGAGTGTTTTTTGTACCCAATAATCAACAGTGGATGTTAACTTGCAACATGGGCTTTAAGTTGTTTGGCTTTTACTAGTGGAGGAACCTGACTTTTGATATCAAGGATTTGGAATTAATACTCAAATGGCTTGCCATATACAACTATACAGTCTCCAATATAGATATCTCACGTGACCCTAACCCAGTATTTTGTGCCACCAGCACCTGTGGGAATTCTTTGTTGCTCAAAAACCACTGCATGGTACATGTGCATGGTACATGCAAAACTAGCTCTGCTTGTTTCATCTTCCCAATCATTTAAGCTTTGTTAAAATAATGGGAGACAAAACATTCTGCGCCATAAAATATAGTGCAGACAGATTAATTGCCTAAGTTAACAAAGGAAAGGCACAGCCCTACCCACACCATTCTTTGCATTTCTTCTCTGATGAAGCTTGCGTAGTCTGTTCATGGCCGATAAACAATATTTCTGGATGCAGTATGCAGCACATTAAATTGCAATTACAATTAATTTCTAAGGATACCATTTATGTGTATTGTGTGACTGTGCCTTATCAACAAGGAAAAGATACATGTGTTGTGGAACAGAGCTAAGCTAGCTAGTGAGAATAGTTGAGCATCAAGGTAGGTGATGTAAATTGTGTGAGATGTAGTTCACTTAGTGTTTTCACACAAACCTAAAGCTAACTGAGACTTACTTCAGTTGAAAAATTATATTTTAAATTGACAAACATCATATTTGTAATATTATTCATATCATAATAAATTGCCTTGCCCCGTTCATTACAGTTCATATTTTTTTGTAAGATGGGTCCCATGAGTCTCTCTATTCTGGTACAACCTCAAAATACAATTAAAGCTGCAAGCTGTGTTGGACAGGCTCTGCAGGCGTCAGGGTTACTGGCGGACGCACTCCTTACAACCTTGCATTAGCGAGGCTCTCAAACACTACAAATCATCACCAATGAAAAGGGAACTCACTAGCTGTGAAATGGGGCGTGGTTTAAGTGTAGGGGGCACACCATCACCAAGAAGAAGGAACTCTCTGCTGAGTTCCATAACACCTCACACAAGACTCTAACTTAAATGGTTAAAATAGAGCTCAACAGTCCCACCCCTACTCCAAGAGGCATTGGGTTCTGCAGAACACTATAACTTTGAGTACATTTTGGGAATTTCCTTAGAGTGAAAGTCTTTTGAATCATACAAAATGTTTGGCAAATTGGACAATGTATACTAAAGTTACACCCACTTCCTGTTTTGTTGGCAAAACGCATAAAATGGCTGCCCCGCCACAGCCATTCCCAATGAAAAAGTTTTTCTTTCAACAACTTTTCATCTTTAACGTCTTAAGATGGTACAGACCAAATTTGAAATTAATCGGATGAAATCTCAAGGAGGAGTTTGTTAAAGTACGACATGTGGAAATGGCCAAATCACATTAATTTTGAACTTTCAATTCAAAAGGGCCGACTTCTTTTGGGGTTTAGGGTATGGCTCCAATTAGTTTTTTTTACACCTTGACATGCTTCATATGTGTACCAAGTTTTGTGAGTCTCCGTTAAATGTACTGCAGGGGCTAAACATTTTTCATTTTGTAGGGGGTTCTAAAAGAAAGGAAAGAAAGGCGAGATATAGTATTGAGATGCCACCACTGGTTAATAGTTAAGACTGCAATAAATATAAAATCTATAAGACACCACACTTGGCCTATCAATGATGATGTTGTTTGTTAGGATTAATACACTAGATCTTGATACAGAACTTTATGATGGGATTAAGTTATTTTTATTGGTAAAAACAATGGATTTGCGGTATTGAGCCATTTCAATGTTGCTATTTAGGTCATTACACTTTGACTTGAGATGACACTGCTCTTCTAATCTAAACTGGCAAAGTTTTAATCTTTCTGACCAATCACAAAAATTACAAAAGCAGCCTCTTCACTGACTACTGAGATGGTAAGATAGAAAGATAGGAACATTCCGACATTACATAACAAATCCTCTGACGAAACTTGGCTTGGATTGAGGAAGAAGACTTTGTAATCTTCTAGAAAGGTTAGGTTTACCTATTTTCACTGCAGCAAACCTTTTACCTCCAAACCGGAATGCAGTGCTGAATGCCACACATCTCGTGTCTTGCATCTGTGACAGGTGTTGAAGTATTTTTGCTAAAGTTGTCCACCCATGCAAACTAATGGAAAGCTAAAATAACATAAAATATCATTGTTTACTAGAAAATGCATTTCCTGCAGAAAATGCTTGTGAATGCTAATAAGCTAAATTGCTAAAGCTAAACTAGATTACTGGTTTAAATGCATGAGAAGAAGGTGAAGTAATGAGAATAGTTGGAAAAGTGTGAATGCAGTAGTAGTATAAATGGCATTGAAATGTTAAATAACACCAATAATGCATAAATCTGAAAAGCTGATGCTAAACTGAATTTAACCAGAACTTAAAAGTTGCTTAAAAATCCTAATGAATGAAAGATGTGGAATGTTTTATGGTTTGAATGCAGTATGAAATCGTAAATAAGTATATACTGTATAAATAGCTGAGACAGAGGGAAAGCAAAATAAAGAATAAGAAATTAAAGACACGGAGAGATGGAGAGAGAGCCCCCATTTTGCAATGGCATTACAATCCTGTGATTGGTATAGGACTCACTGAGATCCAATAATTTAATGATATACTGCAGCTTTGCATTTTCTACAGAGGGCTAAATGTTCAGTTGTAAGTTAAAGTCACATGTGAGATGTAAAAAGTACTTTAATTAAAACAGACTGTGATCAAAATAAAATGCATGGACAGAGTTTCATTCCCAGTCTGAAAATATAGCTGCAACACATGTAAATGAAAAACTATCTGAAATTAATATCAAATGAAAAAAGGCCTATTTCTGAGAAAACTCCTTAAGCTGTTTTCAACAACAGTAACAGACCGAGATAGAGAGAGAGAGAGAGAGAGAGAGAGATAGAGATAAAGAGAGAAAGAGAGAGACCACAATCACTTTAAAACTGGAGGGAGATAAAAGTTCTTTCTCTGGGGACCTTGTTGGTGCCAAGACAATCATGCCATTGCACTGCCTTGCCTTGAATTTCCTTACCCACCCACCCTCATAGCTTTATCATGATGTGGCACCTTTTCAACAAATGCCATGCAGCTTCACGCACAACTTTCCTGTTTTCATGTGCAGTAATTACCTGCTGTTAAAATGATTGTTCTGATCTACAAAATACTTTCACAGTAGTGGACCTCTTTGATTAGTATTTTTAATTTATTTCATTTGAAGTATCACATCATACTAGACGTTGCTCTGGGTCTGCCTTGACTGGTAGGGAGAGAGAGAGAGAGAGAGAGAGAGAGAGAGAGAGAGAGAGAGAGAGAGAGAGAGAGAGATGCACAGCAACTGTATACTACAATAATATCTAAGAAATGTGACTCAAAATAATTATAGCAGTGGGTATAATGGAATGACATGAGGAACAATGGCACTTTCTGAATGATATATGATAGTCATATGACATGACTAATGATAATAATATAATAGTATGTGTCAGTATAATTTCAGGGCATGTCTTCAACATTGAAAACGTATTAATGACAGTGCTAGATAGACATATCCCTAATCCCTCAAATTAACCCTTAAGATTCCAATGTTCTACTTTCAAGCTAAATGTCTTGGTATCACAGCTACAATAACTCACAATTGTGGATTTGTGATCATAGTTTAACACAAAATATTTACATGTATAAAATAGGATCAACTTTGTTAGGACAAGTAGACGACCTATTCTACTTAGCTTTTCTTTAAAAACACAGTTTTCTGAAATGCAACAATATCCTTCAGATGAGTCCAGGACCACAGCAGATGCACTACATGTGGACCACTAAGAGGAAAGGTGGAGTGCTCTCTGGTGGTGCAGCCCAGCAGCTACGCAGTGTCTTTGTGACAAAGTGGATGGGATTCCCTGCAATCACCATTTGTCCCTTGTGCTTATCTACATTCATTTATCTGGTTTCCTCCCGACATGAATAAAGAAATGCAAGGTAACTCTTTCCATTTCCCATAATCAGGTTCTGGCATTAGAATTAGAGTTGGTCCAGGGGCGCTGGACTATGGCTGGCAGATGGGTGTTGTGTTGATGGGTAATGGGGCATTTCCGAGTTGATGTGACATGCCCAAACAAAAGCCTGTTTGTGGCTTGTCTATCATTGTGACCATGTAGTAACTCACTGTCATATTGTAATAAGCATTTTATTGTGTTTGCTATTCACACATGTGTGCTTTGTAAAGTGAACTGTGGCTGGCCACTGCTCCTAATCATTCAGGATGGGTTTAATGTATGGGTACGTGTGAGTGTACTTTGCAAATAAAATAAATATTGCTAAATTATTTTTGGTTTAGACAGCCTTCCTATCATTTTTTACACGTTGGCCATGCCACACGGAAGTCTTGACAGAGGATTCGTTATGTAATGTATGTCGGCATGTTCCTAACTTTCTATCTTACCATCTCAGTGCCATGGTATCACAAAATCTGAGACTCAGCCAGCCTCATCAGTCTGTGAAAAGGCGTCTTTTGTATAAATGATAAGACTAAAATTGGAGGTCAGTAAGATTAAAACTTTGCCAACTTAGATTAGAAATGCAGAGTTATCTCAAGTCAAAGTGTAATGATCTAAGTACCAACATTGAAATGGCTCAACACCGCAAATCCAATTTTTAGGGTTAGGTTTGGGTTAAAAAATGTACGTAACGCAACGTTGTAAAAATAAAATAATCCCATCATAAAGTCCTGTGTAAAGCTCCAGTGTACTAAACCTAACAAACACAACATCATCACTTATGAGCAGAATTATTTTAGACAGATAGTATCACAGTGGTTTCGATCACAAGGGTCAACAGGCTCCACCTCCTGTCACCAGTGTGCTCCAGCTGGTCTGCTGGCTGAGAATGCATAACTCTGCAGTCATAGTCTTCAGGGAACGCACATTTACACTAGTTCTCATTAAATATA
Source organism: Etheostoma cragini (assembly GCF_013103735.1). Lineage (NCBI taxonomy): Eukaryota > Metazoa > Chordata > Actinopteri > Perciformes > Percidae > Etheostoma > Etheostoma cragini. Next base: position 13,592,276 of record NC_048411.1, on the reverse strand, counting down.
GAAAACGAACTAACCAAATTTTCTTTCCAAGAGTTCAGATATAGTGCATTGTGTGGTTATGTCCCCTAATCCCACAGCCATGAAAAATAATCTATCCAACTAGTTTAAATAGTTCACATTGAACAGCAATCAACAAATTCCAGCTAGTCACACTGCTAACCTGATCCTCATGTGTCTGCATGCAAAGCCTTTACCCACAATGCATTGCATATCAGCAATCAGACATCATGTAATATTTAATCTCACTGACACAGCAATAGATCATGCAGATGACAGAAGACATGTGACTATGACTGGGACCATGTGTGTGATTTTGAATCTGATTGTGTCAACCTAACCTCTCCATTCAGTAAGGCTGCATAGTTGTGCTTCTAACAAGGGATGTAACTGAATGGGGCCAACAAGGATTTTTAAAAAAATCTGCCATCTGCAGTCCCTAGACAGATGGTAAAAGTCACCCTAAAAGAAGTAAATTACATATTTAGATAACAATATAACAATTTCAATAAATTTGGTAAAAAGTACAATTAAGCTAAAATGTACAATAAAAACATAGCTGACCAACAATCAGACAAACATCAGACACACACATACACACACACAAGGCAAGAAGCCCGCAGATATAATCATAAGAAAGATGTGCAAATGAAATGCATTTACTCAAGTGCTGCACTCAACTACAGTTTTAAAGTGCTAGTACTATTCAGAAATATAGCATTCCAAAGTAATAGTATTTGTTTTTAATAACGTGTATTTAAATGAAAACAATAATACTGAAGTGAAATAAATACAAATAAATCATATTTTTTAGTAAATGATATTCATCTGACATCTACAATTGCTAGTTTCTTTGGATTTTTTGTGCTAAAACATTGATATGCTTAAAAGTAAATTGTCTGGCTATCAGTTTATTAAGTATTTTGATCAGCTTTTAGAATATAGTTTTAATAGGATTGGCACTAACATTATTATGGCATAGTTGTGGTTCATGTTTTAACAATCACAGCATTAAGGATGCAGCTCCCAACCGCCTCAATCACCCAGGGTGACTTGACAGTCAACACTGTGGAGTCCTTTCACTTCCCGGGCTCCATCATCACCCAGGATCTCAAGTGGGAGCTGAACATCGGCTCCCTCATCTAAAGCCCAGCCGAGGATGTACTTCCTGCGTCAGATTAAGAAGTTCAACCTATCGAAAACAATGAGGGTGCATTTCCATTTCGCTATGATTGAGTCCATCCTCAACTCCTCCGGCACCATCTGGTACGCTGCTGCCTCTGATAAGGACAAGGGAAGACTGCGGTGTATCAGCTGCTTGGCTGAGAAGGGGATTGGCTGGAATCTGCTGTCTCTCCAGGAACTGTACACCTCCACAACGTAGGCAGGAAAGATGGCCAATCCCTCTCAACCCAGACAAAAATGTCTCCCCCTCTGGCAGGAGGTTGACCAAATACGCGTCCCACAAAAACAGTTTCTTCCTCTCTTTAGTCAGCCTCATTAACAAAGCCACCCACCCCCACTGACATGAACTCTTCACCCCCACAGTTACTACACTTAGCATAAACCTACATCCTGGACTATATACTCATATAGGCTCATTGCACAAACTATTTGTCGCACACTTTTTGCACATCCCTAAACATTTTTGCATATTCTGCAATAAACCATTCAGATTCTTTTTCTGATGTTAAACAGCTATTTTGTATATATTTGTTTCTGTCTTTGTTTTTTATTTTATAGTCATGTTTAATGTGTGTTTATGTATGTACCAACCACAAAGGCACGTTTCTTGTAACTGTTACTTACTAAGCAACAAATCCTTTTCTGATCCTGATACGATTAACTACATGAGACCTCCATACAAAACATTTACAGTTAGGTGTGTGTTAATGGATTTCTTACAAATTGTAAATTTGAATAAATTCTAATGGATCTAAAGATTGCAAGTATTTGGGACACTCAAAAAAACAGAAATTGGTATGTATAGGTCGTTATGTGCTGTTATGTTCAACTGCTTCAACACTATATCTTGGCTACAATGTGCTATGAATCTTCAATAAAAACAATGTTGGGAAAGACTTCAACAATAATTCAATGTATGGTCACTATTAAGGATAAGCAACTCAAACTATACTGCTGTAACAACTACAAACATACAAAGGCATAATGGGCCGACTGATGTCTGAGTGTCAATCCTACTGAGTTTGGACTTTTTTATTTCAATACAAAGCCCTCAATTGAATTTAAATCTTGTGCACTTGAGTTAATTGGTCAAGAAAGAAAGTATAAGGGTAAAATACTGGTATTATATGTCTTCCAGCTGTATGGCATTCTGCCAAAACAAGTCTTCAAGGAGCAAAACAGACTTTTTAAAACACGCACAAAATACACACACATGGAAAGAACACCCTTTGTCACACTGAACTGGATTTAAAAGCAGAAATACTTTCAGTTTTTTTAACATAAAAAAAACCTTTTATAAGTAGACTGAATGATTAAATTTTTTTTTACACACTTGACATGAAATAACTATGGCTTCAAGTCCTTTTAAAAGATCATTCCCACAGCCACAACACACACATCCAAAATTTGAGTAGTACAGTATGAGAGTCAGTGTGCAAGCTTCTAGAAGAGCTAGAAAGATCTCTGGTGGTTCAACTGAGAAGCATCAGGTGAAAGGCATTTCACATGAACCATCTCCACTGTGTTTAGGAAGTAGTTGTCATTGAAAGATCTTGTAGCTTGGCATTAAAAATACATTTTTCAAAAGCAACAATCAACGTAAAAATTCATTTCTGTTCTCAAATGTGACAAAGTTTGGTGAAACTGGATGAGGAGGATTTTAAGCCTGTGCTTAATGGTTTTTGTTTGGCTGTAGAGGTGATCCAGCTTAAGGTTTCATAGGCTCCCTTGTACAGCTTTGTCTGTAGAACCACCATGCATTTTGCTCCCATCATTGCTCCAATCATTTGTATTGTGCCATAAAAACAAAGTATATCAATATTATTTGTATTTCAATTGAAAAAAAATCCAAAATCTTCTGAAAACAACTTTTATTTATACTTTATTCACACGAAGGGCAACACAGTTTAAAAGCATCTGCAGCATTTCATCTCAGTGCAAAAACAAAGAAAACCGGATTGGGTTTACTGCACATGAGGTACTCTGCTGCAATCCTCTCTTGAGACCGGCCTCATTGCTGATTCACCAACTTTGACTGAACCTTGTACCTAAATGACATCAGCAACTCTTGTCTCTTAAAGCTTATCGCAACTAACTTCAAATGAAAGTCGTTTTTCAAAAAAAAAAAGAAGATGAAACATCAATGTCCCAGAGCCTCAATAAAGCTGATTTATTCATGTGATTGCTGGCAACTGGAAAAAACGTGTCACTTTTTCACAATAAAACGGTATAGCTAGGACATAAAATTTAGGGTGTATTTTAAAGGCATATTCTTAATTCTAATACAATATCACACTGTCATTGAAACTATGATGGACTGGATGAAATAAGTAAATGGCAACACTGTTGATGATAACCTCTAGACAGATCTAAAATGCAATGAGATTCTTCAAAGTAAAGTCTGACAGACTCATTACGACTTTGGTTTGGAATGTACACTTCTCTGTACTGTGATGCTTTATACTGCTAACCTCCACACCTGGTGAGGATGTAGACAGCCAGGCCTTCAATACACATGGTGTCTTTTTCCACCAGTCATCTCACTAAGACAGCCTTTGCTCGGCTTCCCTGTCTGGTCAACCTTGGATCCCACTGACCAACCAGTAAGAGTCACCAGTGCAGCAACCAGTGCAGCAACCATAGACCGTTAATACGGTCTATGGCAGCAACAAACACATGGCCTTTCCAAAAGTTTGTCCACCTGTGTGCAGTGAGGAGGTAACACTACAGGAAATTGGAACAATATGTGTTGGCTTTGAGACAAGACATTTGGGGAAAGGTTTTTAAATAAATAAAGATCTTAGATTTAGTTCTTTACTTTGAACAACCCTAACTCTACTGTATCTATTCAGTCATCCGGAATATCATGATGGTGATGGAGTGGATAAAGTAAGGAATACCAAAATAAAGCTCAGGATGAATGTACAACTTCTTTAAATAAAATCTTGGAACAAAAGGTGGGAAAACATGTTTAGACACTCATTATATAGCTAGGCTATTCTTCATTCTCAGGAGCAACACGACCAGTTAACATTAGATTAACTTAAAACCTTCTGTATTTTTATTAGGCTGATGGACAGCTTACTAGACAGATTAGTCATGCCAAATTCAAATTTTTATTCTATACACTTTGTATCTCTAATACGCACATTAGCCCTTAAAACACAAACAAATGTTCTCCATTAGGTAGTCTAAATCATATAATACAGTAAAGGTATTTGATCATGACTCAATTCTATGTATACATGTATAGTCTTTACAATCTATATACACAAAACGAAGCGAACCCTAAAACGTCAAGATGTTTAGAAGAGTACATCCAAAATCGCAGGGGAAAACGCTGTAGGGTTGAGCATATTTACATAATAGTAATTACAAGTTTAAAAGCTCTCCTTGTTAAAGGATGAGTCTGTACAGTGACTGCACCGCAGGCCAAAAGCTATCAAAATTAAACTGAACTAGCTAAACTAGGCATGTAACTGGTAGAGGAAATAAAAAAAAATAAAAACTTTTGGCTCCAGCGTGCCCTCACCTAAGACACATTGGTTGTGGATTTAAACCTGCACTGTTGTGCAGTACGCCATCTATTGTACACAGTGGGAAGGTTTTTTAGTACATTCAATTGATGCAAACACAAGTTTGGTATTTGAAACAATCAATCAACCAACCTTCTAGCCAAATCATGACTAATATAGTAAATGCTTCAGGTTGCACGAGTAACTAGTTCAGATTGGCAGACAGCAATTTTGTAACACGGCAATACAAGGTCAGTTCAATGCAAAGAATAATTCTTCTCTTAAGTACCGATAATTTCAACCTCTTATCGCTAATAAATCCCTGACAGCTGCATCAACACATATCCAACGTTGAGAGAAAGTCCTGGACCAACAGTACATACAGTACTTACGCAATAATGTTGACATTCCACGTATCTCCTCTTTTTCAAATGGCCATTACACAGCTTATGGAGTTAAGAGCCTGAGAGCAGGCTGAACACATGGAGTGTGGGTAAAGCATGATTGTCTGCTCAGGCATGAGGTTTAGATGAGAGTTGTAGGAGGAGAGGTTTGGTCGACAGCAAAAAGTGTGAGGAGTGTGCGTTTGCATCTGACAACTTCTTGTCAGACAGATAATCAGAGCCACCCTGAGCAAGCAAACACAACTCACAATCAATCTCAGAAAATCTAACATCTTGTCCACCCAGGTAGAGCAAAACCTCTGGCTTTGATTAGTACCCTGGACCTTAATAAAAGGAGTTAAGAGACACAGTCCTTCAATAGTGCAAACACTGCTGTTGTCTTGACGAAACGCCCCAGGTTCCCTGTCAGTGGGGCGGAGGCTGGATGGAGGGTCTCTATTAGAGACCTCGATGGAGGGCGGGCAGGTTTTTCTCCATCCAGCGCTGGTTCAGCCTGATGGTTTCCAAAGCTTCCTGCACACTCCTCATCTGAGAGCCGCGCTCCTTCAGACTGGAGAAGAAACCCTGAGCCTACACAACACACACAACACACACACAACACACACACAAAATATTAGTCAGATCACTTGGCATAACATACTAAAAGCCTTCTGAAAACCATTAATATCACGGCAAAAACAGGTGAACAGAACCTCAAATACACATCGCTATATTGTGTAAACAAACATTAAAAACATACTTGCTCAAGATGCACCTGTGTGGAAAACTGAGAGGTGGCGGCATTGATGATTGTCTGGATGGCATAGGAGCCTAAAGGGAACCTACAGACAAAAACACTGATGCTGTTTCATCTTTTCATTTGTATGTGAAATAATCTTGAAATGTAGTCTCAGTGATAACTTGTATGACGCTGACCAGGACCACTTACTTCTCTATCAGGCGGTCCCAGTTCTCTTGTATGAAATTCCAGGCAAACAAGTAACCGGTGAAGCCGTTACAAACAGTGCTGATGACCAAAGGCAGCTCTTGCGTCTGGATGATATCCCCCCTCAGACCTGCCTTTAGAATCCTAGATAGACCATAAGAAGTGTTCAAATGCTGTTCAGTGAAGAGTACATTTGTCAAGCTCTTTAATCACAAAGGTGTTTCAAAATGAACACATTAAAAGAACAAAATGAAGTACTCAAATATCAACGACAAGAAGAAAAAAAAAATGTTTCCATCACATCTCAAATATTGGAAATGTAGTAAATGGAATTCACAACAGTAATCACAATAACTAAGATGAATATGGAAAGGCCAACTAAATACTTAACAGGGGGAAAGTTAAGGGTAACGGGTCACATTTCATTTGTACAATAATAGTAATATAATCATAATATCATGAGGAGAATGGGGATCTTTATGAGTTAGCATGGACCACATCAGGAACCATAATATATTTTTACATAATGCCACATTTTGGTGCTATTTGAGTGGTCACTGAAAAACAGGTGCAACACTGTTGATTGTGCAAACTGTGTATGTTGCAGCAAATGATCTGCTACTTTACTCAAACAGTTGGGGTCAAGAGAAGTATAGGGTTTTGGTTCAGGTGTTTAACTGAATACAGCGTCTGGCTTGAGTTGAGTCCATGTTTGGTTAGAGTAATAGCAGTAACTGTAATGTATCAAGAAATTTTAGGATTTTGCCTCTCAGTGGACTTAAAAGGGAAATGCTTTGAACATTTAAAACAGTGCTGTTCTGTTACACAAAGCATGTTCCAATAAAAGAAAATCTCCCTTTGAAAGGGTGAATTGGATGCTTCTCTCTTTAAGCTTTACAAATTACACTGACGTGATCAGTTAAATGAATGCTGAATATATCATTGATGTAGAAGGAAATATGTGAGTGCCTGATCCTGACCAGAAGCAAACACAAACACTTACCATACTATGCGCCTTGCGTCCTGAGTGGATGCTAGGCCCCGTAGCATTTTTCGCTTCTCTGCATCATAGGTGTTAATTTGGTACATGTGGAGCAAAGTCTCCCAATCGTCATTTGATTGAGCAGCCACACTGAATACGACTTGCTGCAGATCTCCTGGGATCCTTAAGAAAGTAAAAAGGTGCAATTGTATTTTAAGGTAAAAGCGCACCAAATTTCTGTTTATTGAATGTCACATTCCCCTGTCCCTGCTAAAGATAGTTTTATCTATAAAAAGATGTTCGGGCAACTCCTCCCACCCTGTTGTTGCTGTCAATGTGACCCAGAAAGGGAACTCAAAAATAAAAATGTGTGTTACACTGCACGTACCGTGAGGTCCCATTGGACTCGTCATAGTGTTTGAACAGGGCTTTGGCTTTCTGAATGCAGCTTTCTTGATTCAGACTACAGGCTGACCCCAGCAGGGCGGAGCGCAGCTCCTGTTTAGACACACTCTCCTCCTCTACCCACGTTTGATTGTCCATCAGGGAACCAAACAGATCCAAAATATAATGCTGTCATATGTAAAAAGAAAAAAAAAAAGTCATTTTGGTAATGTAGCTTAGTACATCTCAGTTCCCAAAATGTAAGGTTACCTTCTTGTGTTTGTGTGTGTGTGTGTGTGTGTGTGTGTGTGTGCGTGCGTGTGTGTGTGCGTGTGTGTGTGTGTGTGTGCGCGTGTGTATTCGTACCTTCATGCGGGCTACAAGACTGTCCTCCTGTCTTTTGTCGAGGAGTCGGTAGATTGCATTGAGCTGTGACAAGGCCTCAGTCACAGGAGAACTCTCAGTTTCATTTGACATGTACTTCAACATGTTAAGGACATCGTAGAAGGACACATGTCCCAGTCTGTTAAAAAAAAAAAAAAACAGTGAGGGAGAGGAAAGAAAGGTGGAGAATGAAAGCTTTTTAAAAGTCAAATACAGAAATTGGAAAACACTCCTATGCTGTAGTTTCTCCCGTGACTGAATGCTACAAGAACAACTATTTCTGTTGTCCGCTATACCTGGAGAGAGCAAAGATGTTATGTATGAGTGAGGCGCGGTCCTCCTGTGTAAGAACATGGACGTTGCTGGACAAAGCATCTTGAAGAGCAGCCCAGCCCTCTTTTCCGTAGTGGACGATGTAGAAGCCTGTGTTGTTGCAGTTCAACTTCAGCCACTTTACACTTTCTGGTAACTTCAAAGTCCCTAAAAAAAAACACAAATGTGCCATTTGAAATTTAAAGTACTTCAGACTCTTGACATGATGTTATAGGTTACTACTTGGTGTTTTACCTGACTTGGTCTTCAGATTAAACATCTGTCTGCACTCAGAGGCCAAACTACAGTTGTCAGTTACGTACGTCACTGGAATATTCCACAAGCTAAAGAGAGTGCAAAATACAGTTAGCTGTTGGGTCTTGGTGTGTTTCTATAATCTGAGTGTGAGTGTGTGTGCGTGGTAATGTAACCCACCTGGAAGTATATGTGGCGTTGTCAGACGTGAGCAAGAAGTGCTCCTGTGTGAGGGTCACCTGATCTCCCTTACGGCTTACAGTGACCAATGGGAAGCCTTTCTGTGACGTCCATGAGCGCATCATCTCTGACACATTGTGATGCGAGACAGAGACCTGAGCACAGGGAGACAAATCCTTTGACAAATCTAGTCTGTGCAACAATTACAATTTAAACCCAAACGGAATATTAAGGGAGGCAAAAAAGAATGATGTTGATAATGCAGCTCGTGATCAGCTGTCAAGGCAGTTGCTGTCAGGAAGAGTATATCGTAGCCACATGGATGATTGACAGATTACAGAGGGAAGTTACACTTACACACTTACACATACACGACACACACACACACACACACACACACACACACACACACACACACACACGACACACACACACACACCTGTGTAAGGCTGTTCCAGAGGTCGTCAGTGTCCGTGTTTAATCCACTGAACTGTTTGAGGTATTGAATGATACCCTTTCTGAACTGTTGTTCCCCTGGCAGCCAGGCTTCCAACATCATGAGAATGGATGCGCCCTAGAAGACAAGAAGCACAAAGCCCCCAAAACAGAGCATTATTAAAATTATAAATGAGTTTGATGTCCAGTAGAGACATTTTTCTCTGAGATAAACAGCTGGATATGGATATCCAGTAACTTAATGAACATTTAATCGGTTTATCTACAGATATATAATTTAGAAACGTCTACCTTCTCATAGGAGACAGAGTCAAACATCTCTTCCACCTGTTCGGGATTATTAACCTCCGTCGACACAGCGTGGGAGGAGTTTAATGCATCTTTGTCCAAGGCTCTGAAGCGAACTGCCAGGAACAAATTACCCTGGAAACAAACTAAGGATTTACTGGGAAGGCACAAAGTAAAGCACAACAGCTTTATTTGCTTCAAAATATGTGAGGCAGATGTTTGAACTTACAATGTCTAGCTTGGGAAAGACATGCTGCAGCGACATGTACTGCATGTAAGTGGCAAAGCCTTCGTTGAGCCACAGGTCATTCCACCAGCTCATTGTTACCAGGTTTCCAAACCACTGCAACACAACATCAGAGATAGATTAGGACCTGATGTAGCATATTATTCACTGCATCTGCTGCTTTCACAAACACACAGACAAACAGATCTACCTGATGAGCGAGCTCATGCGCTATGACGGAGGCAACTACTTGTTTTTCCAGAGGAGAGGACTGGTTGCCCACCAGCAGGGTGGTCTCCCTGAAAGTGATGAGTCCCCAGTTCTCCATGGCTCCTGCCAGGAAGTCTGGAATGGCTACCAAATCTGACAAAAAAAAGGTGTGTGTCAAGAAAGCTCAGTCGGGGGAGGAGAAAATAGCATGTTGGTACACCTTGTATGAAACATGTAGTACCTGTGGGTACTCACCTAGTTTTTTGAGCGGATAGTTAATTTCAAAGTAGTCATTGTAGAACTCCAGCAGCTTTGAGGCTGTGTCCAGAGCATAGTCAGTGTGCGCCTTCTTGTCTGGCACAGAGTACACAGATACCTATATGGACACATCAAGACAGTTCATCAGCAAAAGCACACCCTCACTGAATACTAAATGAAAAATACAACTGTACAACCTGCACTGAAAGCAAAAAGGACTTATCGTTGTGTCCGACCTACCAGAGTTTTAGAGACATTTTTGCTGTTAGGGTTGAAGTCAGCGACGATGAAGGCCACCAGGTAGGTGCTCATGTTAACACTGGTCTTTTCAAATTCATCTAGCACGAGACCCTCGGAAAGCGGTGTGCTTTTAGCCTGAAACACAAAGCATACAGACACGATTACTACCAACTAATAAATACAGCAATGCAGGCAAATGCCAGGACATAGTCTGCTTAGTTATGCCCCCAATAAAAGCATATGAGTCACAGTGGGGAAGAGGAAATACCCATGAGTTCCTCAAGACAAGAAGTGACGAGTATTGAAAATTCTGTCCATCTATGTTCACATGACATTACTGGTCAGCTGCAGTTGGCAATGTGTTGGGGAGCAGAGAATGGCACATGGACAAGGGCAAAAAACTTTTTAGGTCTTATACCCCCCATTTGTGCCAGGGAACATGCCAAATTCTATTTTATTTTGGTATATACTGCCAGCTAGAAACCAGTTTTATCCCATTGAGCCTGTCAATACCAAACATCTGTGCTAACCAAATAAGGCTAAAGACAGACACTGAAAAAACCTGTTTCAAGCTTAATAGATAAAAGATTATTTAACTGATGTTCATTTACATTTGCCGTATGTTCAGAAAGAATAGTTAGTTTTTGCTAAAGAACATTTAAAACACTGTATGAGGTGTTTCAACACTTGTTACCATTAATGTTACAATACCTGAGGCATGTTGGAAAGAGTCATGTAGTTTTGTTTCCTGCTGATTTTAATCAGGAAAGTCGCTTTGAAAGCTGGTTCATCAAAGCAAGGAAAGGCTTTCCTAGCTGATAGTGGCTCAAACTGGGTTGCAGCTAAGACCCTGGTGGCAAGAGAAAGATGAGCATGATCATGCAAATTAGATTATTGCTGTAAAATCAGTTATTTAACTTGTTATGGTTATATTTACAGCACTGCTTTGTTAGTGTCTGGTCATGAGTTCTCAAAAGTCAAACGATTAGCTTTGAAGACAATCCTCTACATACAGGTCTTACCTCTGTAGCATATCTTACAGCTGTTGCAAAGTACTTACACAGCCAGTAAGTCAAGTGTACCTTTTGTTTCCATCTTTATCAATGTATGAGCTGTTGTAGAAGCCGTCATAGGTGTGTGAGAAGCTGGCAGAGTAATCCAGGGTCAAAACACAGTACTGGCCTGCCAACATCTCCTCAGACAACTGAACAGCTATCTGCTGTTTGGGCTGGTACTCCAGGACAGTCACATCTCTGGTCTCCTTATCACCCAGCTTGAAGAGAAGAAGAATAAGTAAACAACTAGCAGACAACTTAACCTAAAGCAAAATGTTTAAATCCTTACATAAAGTTACGTACATCTGATCAGAATGACAACTAAATCATCTAAACTCTAATTACAGGCTGTCATTTGCACAAAAAACCCTTCATAACCCACCTTGAAGGTAGCTTTGGTGATGTTGAGATTAGCACTGTGGAGGACAATGATCTTGGTGTTGTGAAGCACAGACATGGTGATGACAGTGCGGCCGGTGAAAGTCATGTGGTCGAGGTCTGGGTTGAATGTGAGGTCATAGCTAAGAGGACGCACACTGCGAGGCAGCCGATACTGAGCCCATGGAAAGAGTTTGCCATTTGTGGACAGAGGGTAAACTGGCTCGAAGGGAGTGGTCTTGTTGGTTTTTTTACAACCAGCCTGCAAAAGGAAGGAGGGTTGGGGTCAGCCAGAGAAATGGGTGTGCCAGCGAATTTCAAAAGAGAAATAATCTGACAAAGATATCAATATAATGTGTCTAAAGAGTCTTGTTTAGCTTTATACACATGCTCACAAAAACATACCTAAACTGAACGAGTGACTATTTTTCTTACCTTGGTAAATGTGCATCCAGGTAAGAAGTACAGCAGCATGGTCATGGAGGCCCCTATCACCAGGAATAACACACATACAACGGTGGTACGGGCTGAGGGTCGTGAACAAGACCTGAGACCAGAAAGAGCTTAACATTACTTACTTTGACTCATTTACAGATTCAGGGTGAAAAGGAGCAGCAGTGTTTAGGAAAAAGCCGTAGATGGTGATGCTCCGGGGGGACAGACGCTATAAACATAAAGCTTCAATTTAGTAATCTGGTGCCGAGCAGACTAAAACCCTCTCCGTGCACCTTTTTACTTTATCTGTGTCACTATCTCATGTAGGAACTGTAGGAGCCTTGACTATATTTATTACATAAGACAGGCAGTTAACATGATTTACTATTAACAAGAGTTACTATCAAAAGGCCTGATCATTTCAGAATGGTCATACATTTTTTTCTGTGCAGAAGACGATACTTAGAAAACACTTCCTTGCCTTGATTGTTGCAGGTTTCATGTGTGAGACAGGCATGATGTTTGAACACACCTTTTGATATTAATTCTGTGCACTCAATTTTGAGTAAGGCAGGGCTACACAATGATATCAAAGACTTACTTTGTCTAATATTGGGATTGTATTCAATGGTTACTTTTGTTGTTGGGAATGCCACTGAAAGGTTTCCTGAACAGCTCCAGATGGTTCCAGATGTTTTAGTCTTTACTCATTTACACTGGATTTTGTGATGGCTGGTTGTGTGATTTCAATTATAATTAAATTAAATAATATTTCATATTATATTAAAGTGCACTAACTCTAATTTTTGGCCTCTTACTTAACAAAGATTCAAATCTTTAAGCTGCAACCGTGACCAAGTCTTGGACTGTAGCTTCAGTTTCAGGAAATGAAACCATTTTTATTGAGCCCCAGAGATTACCCATGGCACTGTGCTTGCTACGCATTTATTACTTCCATCTATAGTTACTAGCCAAACATGGCGTACTCATTTTAAAATGTGCTTCCTCAAAATAAGAAAATGTATTCAGTATTTATTTCACATGGAAGTTTTAGAACCTTAGTTAAAGTATTACAACACATCCACTTGAATTCAACATTTGTATATGACCACACTCAAAGACTGATCACAGAAGCTTTGCATATGATATTGCATGAGAAGCACTGCTTTGAGATGAAAATCCCACAATGCATACCTTGATTATTTTTTACCAAAATACCGTACAGCATCCCAAATTGTAACATATTCAGCCCATTACCTGGGGGCGGCCTGTCTGGTGTAGGGGGAAGAGCTGGATCTGTGAGCAGAGCTACGGTTCATGAAGGACATGCCCAGCAGACGGGCCGAAGACTCGCAGTCCTCATCCTCCTCGTCCATGTCATTCTCTCCCAGGCCTCGCACAAGCAACCGTGAGCTACGAGGCTCATATACCACTTCATCTGGGTCAAGAGCAGGAAACGTCTGCAAAGTGTTTGTACAGTGCACTATTTTAAACGTTGCAGTGTTTCCCATATAATGTCAACAACTGGATAGCCTTCCCGGGCGAATCAATTAGCACAGGGTGATATGTGTGGAAGTGGTGAGGAGAGTGAGAGCAGAGACAGGTATAATGGAAAATAATAAGGACAGAGAATGGTCTGACAACAAATAGGGGACAACAAACAGGGCACAATCATAAAGAATGGAGAGCATTAGGGGTGTTTTTTTGTTAGGATTTTGGTTGATGCAGAAATAAAGATAATTTAGGAACGGGTTTGTTGGGTGTCACACAGTGAGGGAGAAACTAGAAACTTAAGATCTATAGTACTTTGTTGATGAGGCTCAATGATACAGTATGTCTGTACTGACAAAATCTAAAAGAGGAAAAAGGGACAGTGTAGCTCTAAACAGAAGGATACAGTTTTGTCATGCTTAAAGCCAGTTCCTTATTTACTAGAAGTAATTCTCACATTTTTGACTAGATAGATTGATAGATAGATTTCCTTGAGCCAGGCTAGTAGGCTACTTAAAATAAAGACACGCATAGTACGCATTGAAAAAGATAGCATGACGTGAGCATACCGGAAATGCAGCGGAGTCTTTAGCCAAATCCACAACATCAGGCTCTTCTTCAAACATGCTGTTCTCAATCATGTTCCTCGGTAGGTTGGCTCGGTCTGCAAAACACAGAAATAGAGAAGTCAGATTGAGGATTCTTAAAAAAAAAAAAAAAAAAGAAGCGAGAGAGAACACAATCTAAATGATTATATACACTGACATAAATTACATTATTCATTGATGTCAATGTATGTGCAGTGACTTTTGGAGTTTAGGAGTTTTCTACAGGAGAGTTGTGGTAACTAGCCATTTTCAACACAAAGTCTTATTATTGTCCCCAAATGTGCAGGCAAATGAAGCCTGGTTTAACAAAGCAAGAGTGTCTTCAGTTTCCTGTTAGTAAACCTCCTACAGCATTTCCTGGTACTTTGACCTACATGTTAGACAGCTACTTTTCAATGCTGGTATATTACAAAATCTTTTATGACAGAAATGGCTGTATTCCCTTCAAAGTTCATTCATTCAACTGAAGAATAACTAAGAATGCCCTCAAAAACAGAAAAAAACAACAATACAATAAAAACTCATCATCTGGCCCTGTCACATAGGTTACAACTTCGGTTTACAATTACAAATGCCTTCATTTCTACAAACTAACATCTATCTTCAGCAGCATGACAAGAGTAATGCCTCGTCTTCCAAAATCCATGTGATTTTCTGGCAGCTGATTTCTCCCCTCAATAAATCTAAGTCATTCTTGAAACAATCAGAGGCATGTTCAACTTCCTAATTTAATAACAAAAAAAATAGTAAAATGCAAAGCAATGCAAGTCTCCTGTTTTTCTCACGTTCCATTCATTTTTTACAGGCATAAGACAATGCATTTTCAGTCCCAGTTGGTGATGGATTTAAGTGGAAAGCACAGAGAGACAGTCAACGCTTCCCGAAGACACAGTACCATTCATAGAGAAACAATGGCACAATGGCTCTAGCTCTTCTAAAGAAAGTCCAAAAATGCATGAGGTGAATTGAGTTCCATGGCTGTCCTGTACAGTGTTTTATAAGACTGTATGGGCTGTCAATATGTCCCTGTCTGGACCACATTGCTGTGGTATGCATGTCTATTAATAGATTAGGAGCTAAGTACTGGGTAAAGTGCAGAGGACGATTTGATGAAAATAAAAAAGACCCATAGAAAACACATCAAACTTGATTACAAATGGTTGTCATATCTACTTCCAATTGTGATGTTATGGTGAAATTTATTTCATTTAAGGATGTTGTGCTTAAATGTGAGAGGCAGTTGATGAAATGGTTATCAGCCACACTACAGATGTATACAAGCAACTACTCTAATACAACTACAGCTGCAGGGCATGTTCACCAGTTTACTTCACTCTACCGGTTTACGCCAAACATTTTGTCAACCATACAGATGAGTTACAGAAATAAGGTTAAATATATGTTGGACTTTGACAGTTGTGTCCACTAATTCAGCCCAGGTAAAAACAGACAGATCAGATCAAATACATAGATGCAGAGTACTGAGCCACAATTCTGTTATTGGTTGGTCAATCAAATCATATGGGAAGGAAGCATCTACTTCTGTTTTGCTATTATTATCTGATCAAAATGTGATTGTGAAATGTAACTTTTGGCTTTTACTAATAAATCACTAAGTCACAAAAACCAAGCAGGATTTAAAAACAGGAAGTCTAACTGATGTGATTTAATGATTGCTTCTTTCGGGTTTAAGGGTAGAATGACTTTTTTTTGTGTGTGCACTGGGCTTTTAGTTTGTTTTAATAAAGCCATGGACAACATAGGGCCATAAAGCAGAGGTCATAAAGCAGCTGGCGGCCTGAGATGAGTATGACTTATCAGCTCGCCACACCGAGACAAAACATAGCTAGCTATTATCAAACCAACAGGCATTAACTGGGAAAACAGCGCTGCTGTGTTTCATCTAACAACTTCAGTCTTAACAGTGACATATTATCGTTCCGTCAAGACAGCCATTGTTCAAGCTGTTAGAAATTTGTTTTGCGATTTGTTAAGTTAACAAAATGTTACATGAATAAACCAAAAAGGTACAGCCCATCCTGCGTTGTGATAAGAGTCATGTGCGGGGAAATGTTATCATTCCGCTGCAGGACCGTCAACACACAGACACAGCGATTAAGTTTGCTCTGAGAATCTCAACTGTAAAAGGAAAAGTAAAAAGTCACTAAGACATAGGTTTGGCTTGTCAAAAGTCAAACCCACCCCTCTCAACGTGTGTCCTAGGGTGACATTCATTTCCCTCAGTGAGCTTTCTGCTAATGTCCTGTTACTAGTTATTAGCTGGCCTGGTGCTGTTAGCTTGCTATAAATATATTATCTTCCTTACCTGCAACGTTACTGTCAAATGGATCCATGGTAGAATATCTCAAACAGCTCTTCGCGTCCAAAACACAGAAACAGGTTTACAGCAGCCCGACAGACGTGCTGTTTCTCTAGCTAGCCACACAGCAGGCTTTCAGAGGCTTACAATAAATAGCAGCCAGCTATCCTCACTGCTCTAACGTGAGCTACGTAGCTAGCTAGTAGCTAGCTTGGAACTAGCCAACTTCTGACAATTGAAACTGACTGAAAGACATTCAGTTAGCTTACGTTAGCTGATATCCATAACTTTAAGGACCATAGCTATAGACTAAAAATGTGAATGCGGCGGGATTATATATTTAAAAAAAAAAATCGAACCTTGCACAAATAATATGTAAACAAATCTTAGTCTACACGCTCGCTAAACAAACGAACAAGCAAATGACACTTTCCTTCCTGCTCGACCAGTTGTTGACAACCGCCCATCAAATTATAATGCTGACATCTTATTGGATGTTACCACCAGGAGCGGGGCGGGCCATACGACACACGCTTTCACGCACGCCGAAAAACACGCACTTGAAATTTTTTTTTTACCTCGCTTGGACATTGTATATATATAGTCACGACATGGATATTAAGTAATCTAACGGATCTTAGTTTAACCCTAAAACCAAGTCTGAACCCTCTAATAGTTTAAATGACGAAAAGCTGCAAACACTCTTTTTACTTTACTTGTGAGTAGCCTACATAATGTTTTGCATTCATTCCCTGCTGGCCAACCCTAAGGTTAACTTTTTTTTTTTTACCATAACCAAGTATAAAATCCTAAAATGAAATACTTTAATACAATGAATACCAATTACACGTACACAATGGACTTTAATACAAAGGTGCTATTTATTAATTTTACTGTATTGTCTATTTGGTTCTGAGCTGCCAGTTCTACCAATTACATTTAACTTATAATAAATAAGTCCCGGGAAAATTTACAAAACACTTTTTAATATACCAAACTGTCAACTCTTCAGTTATAATGAGCACATTACAATTAGCAGATAAAAACACAAATTCAAAATTCAAAATCTTCCCTCATTGCATCTGTCAACCACCACTTCTCTCTCTGCTGTCTTTCACTTCATTTGCTTGTTGAGCCAGTTTCTCAGATTCTCTAGGTTTCTCTCAAACCAGCGAACATTTTTCTTCACGTTGTCCAGGGCAACCTGAGTAGCTCTCAGCTGAGATGCCTGCTCTTTGATGGACTCAAAGAACAACTGCACCTAAGAATCAAACATATATATAAACAAAGACACATACTTGCATACAATTGAAAATTAAACCAATTTCAGCTGAAATACCTACAGCAGGTCCTTCATTCCAGCAGCAGTAAGGCTCTTTAATACAACATTATAATGTAACACTGCTAGTTGATTCCGCTACATGAGCCACCACTGGACAATATTCCGCACTATGCATAGTTATTTATTATTCTTTATCACCTCCTACTTTGCAATATGCCATTTCTATTTATCCGCACCTTACTCATCTGTATATCTGTGTATGTATACTGTCTGTTTATATTTGTGTTATTCTGATGTGTGTTAATTTTTTTTGAGCTGCTGTAATAAAGGAATTTCCCAATGTGGGATTAATAAAGTCTATCTTATCTTATATTATTTTATAGTCCCCATTATGTTTGCAACAAGACAGGCACACATTTGCTGATGTTTGTGGTTTTATAGATATTATAGATATAGCACTATTTTACAACTGAAGACCATTAGAATTTCGTAGGATAGTACAAGTGCAAGGGCAAAACATGTTGTGTTTGAGTTATGTTTTGGGTTTAACATCACTGTTACTATCTTGCTCATATTGCCAATGCCAGCCAATGCCAATAGCATGTTGAAATAATGGTGTTAGGAAAATGACATTATAAATGTACTTTTTAAAACTTGTCCTTGTCTTGAGCTTTGTTGTTTCACAACAAAGCTCTGATGCTGTGAGTACTGTGAAACTGATTCTACTTGCAAGTAAACAAACCTTATTATAACTTCAGTGGTTCCTGTCTAGTCTTGACAATGAAATTGTTCCAACAACTGGTAATCTCTAAATTGCCTAGTTCAAGATATAAGAGAGCATTTACTTCAGTGAGGTCCCCTGGAGATGAAAACTGGCCTGTGGTGCCAATGATGATGTTTCTAATACAAAATGATCCCAACTGGAACCTACAGAGCAGAAAGAAAACAGTACAGATTAATATAATTTCCTATATACTGTACACACACAGTCATAGTCTTGCATTGCCAGACCTATCTCCATAGCACTGTGGGGTGCACATGGTTTTGGAATCAACTACCCATTGTGTTGTTTATGGTAAATTCAGGTCCGTATTATATCAGAAACATGTCACTTTTTATTGAAAAGCATTGATCCACTAAAAAGAAAGGACTTACTGTTTAACACAAAGTTTTTGCATCCAACTCAGAATCCCAGCTTAATGAGTAAAAGGCAATTTGTGTGTATATACTAGGTAAGATACTATTGTTATGCTTTAAAAAGGTATGGAAAACATAGCACTTTCCTAGCATCATTCATTACTTATTTGACTTATATTGTGATTCGCAATGCTTCCGTTTGTTGTACTAACTTTTGAACTAGTGTGTCCCAGTTCTTTTTGACAAAGTTCCAGGCAAGGTGATGTCCTCGCGGGTTTCTGGCCACCATCAGAATGAGAGTGGACAGGTCCTGGGATCGAATCACCTTACCTTCAAGACCCAACTCCAGCAGTCTGCAATGCAAAAACACACAATATAACCTACTCAATTAGCGCCACATCATCTGTCATCACTTTAAGAGCCTACAATGAAAGTTTCGAAGCATATCTGTCACATAGACACAGAATAAATATTGGCTCCAGTTCTTTGATACAATCCCCAATGTTTGCCACATGGTGGCAGCATTAACTGTATGAGACATGTATTAGTGACAAAATGTACCTGTGTAGTTTCTTTGTGTCTCTGCTGCAGGTCAAGGCAAATAGGATTTTGCTTTTTTGTGCTTCAGAGAGGGAAATGTTGTATGTATGTAAGAGTGAAGCCCAGCCGTGGTCATCCTGAGCTCCAACTGCAAATACTGTTTCTGCCACATCAGTTGGCAAGCTAGAAGCAGAGACATACGCATCAGAGACATGATAAAGTATAAAGTCATACTGTCCAGCCCAGCAAAGGAAATAGCTGCTGTTATTGTGAATCATATCAGCAGTTGTTGGCTGATAATGATGTGTGTTAAAATATCATTTAGACCAACATACTTGAGTGTACCGTTGGACTGAAGCCAGTCTTTGAAGCTCTGATGTGCCTTTTCCAGACAGGGAGGGTCATCCAGGTGGCAAGCCAGCGACAGGACCTCTGACCTCAGTCGTCGCTCGGACACAGAGCCACTGTCGCTCCATGTCTGCTGGTCAATGACCGTACGGAAAAATCGCAGGATGTACATCTGCACACAGTGAAACAGCCTCTCGTTAACTTAAACTGCATTTCATATTGACATTGGCATAAATATCAATCTAAATGGGCACTCTAGTTTTCTTACCCCCAGGCTACTTCTTAAATCAAACTCATTCCTTTTCTCAATCATCCGGTAGAAGGCCTCTAGATAGCCCAGTCCTTCGAGGAGGGGCACATTGTGTGTCTCCAATTGCAGGTAACCAATCAAGTCTAAGCCCTGATTGATCGGCAGATACCCTGCCCTTTGGAGACATACAGGAATATTTAAAATGTTAGGTGCTTTTTAAGGTGGGACAATTAAAGCTGTTTTGTTTATGTCACTGTCTGTCTTGTTGTCTCACGCAAACCCAAAAACACATAAACACACAGATGCTTACGTGACCAATTGAAAGACGTTGTGTATCAAGTGAGTCCTGTCTTTGTAGCTCAGAGCAGTGTGGTTTTCCCTCAGTAGTTTTGCCATCTCGTCCCAACCACCGTCCTCGTAATGAACCACATAATAGCCCGTCATGTCAGTGTTTACTTTCACCCAGCTGACTTCCTCCCCTATATGTATACTATCTAAATGAGACAGAAAAAAGAGAGGATAGTAAACGATATAATATAGAGAAGATATGCATGAATTATATTTAGCATATTTTCTCTTCCTGGTTACCTGTGTGTGTTGTCATCAGGTGTCTGTGAATGGTGTTGGAAGCATCTGTCTGGTATGTCAGAGGGATATGCCACAGGAAACTAGACAAGAGAGTATAATTTTAAAATGTAAAACCTCAAGTTTAAACCCGAGAGTGACTTCAGATTAAAGGTATAAATGGGCGTGTTGCTGCAGGGGCATAAACAGAGTGGAAGAGCACTGTACAGTGGTATTAGAAGAGAAAACTAAATAATACAAAAACTGTACAAGTAAATGCTCACCCCTGTTGCAATGTGGACCAGAGAGTGTCCGAAGGCAGTACTGTCCTCAGAAAGCGGTCCTGTCTGAGCAGCAGACGAGGTCCCTTCCTAGTTACAGTTACCAGAGGAAGACCTTTCTGCAGAGTCCAAGTGTTCATCATGGCTGTCAGGTCCAAGTGTTCCCCTGCAAACAGGTACTGTAGGAGACAATCAGTGATTAATACATGTGACCACACCACGTCCCAAGGCTGTTTGATAGAGTTCTCCGATTTTACTCACTGCATTCTTGAAGGCTTGGCTTTTGCTGTAACAATGCTTTCCTGAGATGAAGTCCTCCTCAGAGCATGTCTTGAAAACAACAACAAAATTACGGCTTAACATTGTACATCATGTTTAAAGATGTAAAATCTTCCTACCTTGAAGGCAGCAGTTTACTTAAATTCCAATTAAATTCTGTACAATACAGTACAATTTACTATGAGAGACTTTAAACGTGCTTGAGATGGGTACTTCATCACTATGGACACCTCTTCTGCTTTATTTTTTGTCAATGTTTTGTTATCGATGCATGGCACTGTACTGTACTTTACAATTTAATTTCTGGCAAAAGGTAACATCACTTTGAGGGCTATAAAGCAGACATACAGTTCATTTAGTTGAATTACTTAGTTTAAGCAACTTTCAAGTCTCAGCAAAATTGATTTATGCACCACAACAAAATGAATGGGAAACGATGACTGTCTAGTAGGAGAGAAAACAATTAAAAAAAACTAAAACACTACAGCATCCAAAATGTAATGTTAAGCAAACAATACCAGATTACAGATACTGATATATGGACCAAAATAAAGACGTATTAATTGATTTACGAATTCAATTAATGGCCACAATGAAAATCCATCCTGGACTTTATTGTGTTTTTATCCTCAATTGTATTGGATGTCTTTTCCTGTGTAAGGCATTCTTAATGCAATTCAATGAATAAAATCAAATAGCAAAGGACTAATTAGTAAAATAATGTAATTTGTGTACAATGACTAGGCTGTCCCACAGGTCCTGGTTGTGTGCATTCCTGTAGCTGTATTTGCGGAGGTATCGTACTATCCCCCGCTGGAACACATCATCTGTCAGAAAGTGTCGCAGCATGTGCAGGACACATGCTCCCTGGTGGGAAAGAGAAAAACGCTTTATTTAATTAATTAGCCTTGACAGGTTACGCTGTGGGTTTGCTTCAAAGAAGTTGGAATTTTAGTCATAAATGTGAAAAAGATTAGATTTTCTGTTACGTTATCATAATAAAGAGATTGATAGTTATGCCGTCACAAATTTGTGAGAGATAGAGATATAGATATGTTGTATTTATCCCCTGATTTTGTCTTTAATACATTTCCACAGATAATATACTCATAATGAAGTGTCATTGTCAGTTGAGTAACCCATTTTGTGAATGAAGGTGCACCACATGTATGAGACTGAAAGCATACTTTGTCATAGGAGACTGAGTCAAACATCTGTTTGATCTGAGTGGGGTTCTCTGCCGGGCTGGATATTGGCCTGGAAGAGTTCATCGAATCATGACCAACTGCTGAAAAACAAGTATGCAGAAGATATTCCTCCTGCAAGAATGTGCACAGAACAGGATCATCAGTACTAGGCTTGATATGAATTTTTTATTTTGATTGTTAATCAATTAAGTTGATTCTCAGATTAAACAAAGCATGTACCACTTTGAGGTCGGGGTAGGTGGCCTCGACTGAAATGTACTCCATGTATCTTGCAAATCCTTCATTCAGCCAGATATCGTTCCACCACTCCATGGTCACCAAGTTACCAAACCACTGCAGGCAAGACATGTAATGATTTGACTACTTAAGCTAAACAAACACTTAATCCTGTATCTCATTAAAGTACATAGAGTATCACACTCTCACCTGATGCGCCAGCTCATGGCCGATCACCATAGTGACCCAGAGTTTATCAGAAATGGAGGATGTGAGAGGATCAAAGAGAAGGCTGGTCTCTCTGTAGGTGGTCAGACCCCAGTTCTCCATTGCACCCGACTGGAAGTCTGGGATGGCTATCAGATCTGAGAGAGGGAAAACACAGGTCAGGGTACAGAAAGTGGCAGGGTAAAGATGGGAAATGACAATTGTTAAAAGTAGTTAAAGGAAAACTGAACAAAGGGTACCTTGTTTGGGTAGAGGATAGCGAATGTTGAAATACTCCTCGTAAAAGTCTAGCATTTTGACAGCAACCTCCAGGGCGTAGCTGGTTTGCAGCCATTTCTCAGGCGCGGCATAGATAGACACCTACAGACACAAAAAAAACAAAAATGGGTCCCTGAGAAAGAATTATTGGTGGCAAGAAATAAAGAGCTTTAAATATCACCAGGGGGAACACACCTGCACCCCAGAAGAGGTTTTTGCCGTGACCGATTTAAAGTCACAGATGACAAAAGCAACGAGGTATGTGCTCATCTTTACACTTGCATCAAACTGGTCTTCAAGCAGGCCATCGTTTACATCAACTGTTTTGACCTGAACACACAAATCATTTATTGCAGCCATTTTCCACACACATTTGAACATGTGTGATAATTAGCATACATGCAACACTCACTACAGGCATATTGGAAAGGGAAATGAACTCTGGACTCCTCCTGATCCGTACGGAGAAGTTGGCTTTGAAGCTCGGCTCGTCAAAACAAGGGAATGCCATCCGAGCACTCGTGGGCTCAAAGTGAGTTGAAGCCAAGATTCTAAAAAGAAACATCAGCAGATACTTTTTGTACTTTTTGTAGACTATTGAGCTGTAGTTGGAACCACCAGTAAGACCTTTTACTAAGCTTGCTGCGAAACAATGTATCTCTTACCTGGTCTCTCCGGCGCTGGTTCTGTAGTGGCTCCTATAGAAGCCATAGAAACCGTCGGCAAGTTCTGCCCCAAACTCAATATACAGAAAGTACTTTTGTCCGCTGCTGAGCACTCTGGGAGAGAAAATGCCAATCTGCTCATGGGAAGGGTTATGAAGAACTGGAAGAACCTAGAACAGGAGAAGATGGAAAGAAGTTTGGTCTATTTTTGGGAAACAATGACAACTAAGCTGTAATAATAACTGCTCTGCATTTACTACCTGGTCAGACAGATGAGCATGATTCTGGTCCATTATAGTGGCCTTGGAGATCTGCAGGCCCTTGCTGTGTAATACAACCCAGTTTGTATTGTTCTGGACATCAATCTGGATCTGTACCGAGCCAGTGAAACTGAGACTTGTGAGGTTTGGGTGCAGGAAGAGGTGGTAGTGAAGAGGAATGATGTACCTGAGATAAAGAAACATGTTTTAATCTATGATTCAAAAGATAGAGGTGTTGCTCATCTCATGGAAAAAGCTGTTAAAAAACTAGTGTGAAGGGTACCTTGGCAGGCGTAGACGGCTCCAAGGGAAGGACAGACTACCAGTACCCAAAGAAGACTGTTCTCCTGCAGGGTGAGGAGGGCTTGACCCCTGTTGTAAATGCTCGGTGGGCTGAGACCCAGCCAGACACATGTGGAATAGAGACAGCACTAATATCCTAACTGAGACCATTGTAGAGGAAATGTCCTTCAACCACAGATTTTTTTTTTAAGCTAACCGTGTGACAGGCTGGCAGCTTGTATTGAACTTGGTCAAATCCCAAACATGAGGAGCAATGAAGGATCGCCTGATGTGAGTGTTGAATTCCTGCTGGGATGATTTGTCCAGATGTCACGCTATCAGAACACGGCTGAATCATAAATGTTTGGATTTTTTCTCTAAAAACCTGAAAGACATAGAGAAGGATTAGGAACACACCACATACATATCTTATTGAAACATGTATACCACTGTTCTTAATGTGTTCTTCTAGAGTCCAATCAAAAATGTTTAAATTGACCATGTCTTCCACTAATGTCTTCATGCATAATGGTTGTGGTTAAGGTTACTTATTTTCACAGTAAGCCCTTGGACATGCCTTTACTACAACTTCTAATTGTTATCCCTACTTCAAAATAATTCTTATCCCACAAATATAATCATATTTTGCAATGTAGCAAATCTGTTTCTACCTACAATAAGGGTTTATGTTAAACAAGGGGACCGTTTTGGACGTTGTAAGCGTCATCAGTTTTAGGCCCTCACCACAACACAGCCTGAAGGAGACGCAGACATGTGATAGATGAACCACATGATTTTCCATGCGGACAAAACAAGATGAGGACACAGCTATAATGGAGAGGTGACAACAGCTGCAGGGGCATTACTGCAGTTCAAATCAGACTGCATAGGCAGTAGTGCTTTACCATGCTGATTATGACAGATATGTTAGTTACAACAGGAATGTAACTAACTGCGGACTTGTTATAAAGTTACACTTAGCTAAAGTAATGCGCATCTTGTATCTGCATGTTTTAACAGAAATCAATAAGCAATTGTCAAGAACATTTACCTCGATAATTTTAGCTTCCTCATCCTTCCCTCATGTTCCTGCTGCTGAGTTTCACTTTCTCTTATTAGCTCCCGCCCAGTGCTGAAAAAAATACCATGCGTGTGTGTGTGTGTGTGTGTGTGTGTGTGTGTGTGTGTGTGTGTGTGTGTGTGTGTGTGTGTGTGTGTGTGTGTGTGTGTGTGCAGGTGTACCCTACAAGAGTGTTTCCTAGTGTTCTGGGTGTGTTGTCTTACCTCAGATCTAACAGCCAAATGCAGGTGTGTCTTCAGTTATTCAAATCACTCTTTACTGACTTTCTACTGTCCTACTGTCCTCAGTTTGTCCTCTTTACGAATACAGATCAAATGCAGTCCAAACTGTGTGTTACAGCTCTCCTTTTCTCCCTCTGTGTGTGTGTGTGTGTGTGTGTGTGTGTGTGTGTATTTGGGTTTGTGTGTGTTTGTGTGTGTGTGTGGTGGGGGGGTTCCATTGTAAGGTCACAACAATGTGACATGTTAATCCCCCATAATGCAATGCTCCTGGCAAAGGCAAACAACATGTCCCCATTTCACACACTCACAAATACATAAAGTGTGTGCACACACAAACACACACACACACACACACACACACACAAACACATAGAGAGCGAGAGAGAGAGAGGTGAGGCAGTTATTATTCAAGCTACTATAAAGCAGACATGGCTGAGCCATCCAGGGGTCTATTTTACCTTCCCATCATCTACTTATGGTCAGGTAAGAGCTTTCAATTTCTAACAAATGATTATGGTGCATATTTTGAATCAACATGCAGAAAAATTCAACATCACTATTTGATGAAATTGATAAATATTCAAAATGTCTACTTCTCATGGAGACTTTGTTTTTAGTTTGAAACATGGCTACGGTGTTTGAGTTCATTCAGTGGCTGATTCAATATTATTCATAAAGCCAAAAATCACAAATTTACACTATATACAACAACTCTATCCTTAGATTTTTATAATATCATTAGTGGCCACTCATAGAGGAGTATTGCCTCCTTCTACTGGAGTTACTGTATTAAAATCACAAAGTTTGATAAGGTTTTTTGATATTGCAGCCCAAAAACTAATGATTGAAATATTGTATCTAGCAATAGTGTTAAATGCATGAAGGATTCAATTATAAACTGTTACACACCAATACGTAACATTGTTTTTATTGAGATGTCCATGTTTAAAATGTTGTTCTCATAAGCTAACAGCAACTATTATCTACAACTAATATAGACATTTTCAATGCATGAGTGCATTGTTGTGTTTGATCCAGTGCATAACCCTAACCCTAACCTTCTGTAAGGTAGTTACAGACCAAGATCTCTCCGCGTCCTTTTCATGTTATCCTCCATCATCTTTTAGGAGCGGTAGAGGGCCATGTGCTGGCTTCTCTGGCCCCTCCAGTCCACCTGTCAGGCGAGAGGCTGGGCTGGACTCTGCTGGTCTGTGTGGTGAGTGACTTCAGGAGAGGACACCTAGAAGTCAGCTGGAGATCACCATCAGAAGGCCACATGTCCAGCTCGCCATACAGCATTGCCGCAAACAGGAAGCATCGTGGCAACAGCGCTGTGGCAAGCCTCACAGTAGCAACCGGTGACTGGCCGTCCTACAGTTGTTCTGTGAGTCACCGACGACACCCAAAAGTCACCAGGAGACACCAAACGCCCTCATCAGGTAGGACTGCGGCTGATCTTGATTTTGTTTTCTGTCATCACTTCTCACAAATACAAGTAACATTTTATTTTACTTTTGATCATTTCAGATCATAAAGACAAGATCTGCTACGAATATGAAGAGACACAAGGTACATTTTGCAAACAATTAAAACATTTTTTCCCTGAGATCCGTACAGATGTTGTTTCTTATGTTGGTCTCTGTGGTTTGATCTCCAGATGTTGCTGTGTGGACAAACACAGTAATTGTCTTGGTTATGAGGTTGCTTCTCATGAAGATTATCATCTTCAACACTTTGATGACCACTTACGTTGTGATTAAGTGGTAAGAGGATGAGTATGTGTCTTATTTGGACTGATGTGCCTTTATTAGGAATAATAATCAGGTTTTCACTAATCTTCATGGGGTTGTCTAACAGTGTGAAAAGGTGTTTTATCTAACACATATGCATTACGGTGCATTTGATCTTTCAGATGGTTGTAAGACCTTCCGATGTACCTTTGCGGCCTTGAAAAGAAAACTAACCCAGAGAGGGGAACTCTATGTGGTCTGAATCTGCACAGTAAGGATTTCTGCACTGGAAAAGGTTGAGCATAGTCAGCCCTTGAGGTTTCGGATTGTATCTCATGAATTTAACGGGAAATAATCCACTTTCAGGATGACAGGAGTAGCAGGTCTCAAATGCTTCAATTGTTTGTCGCGCCCTCTTCAGCATTTTCTCATTGACATCCCAGGTGTTGCCGACTGTGGCAGTTGAAAAGAGACCGTGCCTGTGAGGCCAAACCTGGTATCTGATCAAAACCTAACCTCAGACAGATGGGTGGGTGCACATGCTGTTATATCCATATGTGTTTGTGAGAAGATATGTGTGTATTCTTTAATCCTCAATTCCTTGTATTACCAAACAAATAGCGGAGTTACAAATAAACATAATTTTACATTTTTAGGATATTGCTTTGTTTATTCGTATTTCTGTTAAATGTGGCATTAATAAACAAGATGTAAGCTTGGACCATTTTGACTTTATTGTTTGTTTTTTTAAATAAAACACTTGCACACAGTTTTTCCTGTTTCCTTTGTTTTTTTGAGCGCCTTGAGTAACACATTAACATAGCAACAGAGCACCACTAAGTGGCAGTACAATCACATCTGACATTTTTTTAAATTATCCAACAGCAAGAATATGGAGCTTTACTTCCTCTACAGGACACTACGTTAATAAATAAGTTAAGTATTTCAATATTGACCAGTCACTCGTCACCAAATTGACACTCACACATGATGCAAGATATCACATTGCCAAAAACTGATATTAAGCTGATTATAGCCAACCAAATGGGGCATAATTGTACAGAATGGTACATCTTTAAAAAAGCTCAGTCTCGACATGTCTATCAGGTATCAAATAGAATACATTTCCCACAACACACTGCTGAAGCAGACGGTGTGGTAGAGTTTTCAGTGATTTTCCGAGTTTTGTTAGCACTCAGGTATCTTACACATATTCTAGTAAGGAGCAGAAGGAGTAAAACAGTCTACAGGAGCAACATTAAAAACAGGGGAGAGAGTGTGAGGCAGAGACAAGTGCTGGTTTGGTGGTGCGTTGTGATCTCCTTTGTACATAAAAATCATAAATTATCGGTCTTTGGCTCAAATTAAAACAACAAAGAATACAGAGAGCAACATACATGAGCCGGTATCATCACAGCCTTTTGGCAAAAAGGTGGGAATAACTCTGATATGATTCACAGAGAAAATAAAAAAACATCCAAGCACGCCACCAACTTGTAATCGGAAAAAAAAACACTGACACACCCACACACACACACACACTTTCATACACAATCGCACATATTTGAAATCAGGACTGAAAAAAAAAGAGAAATTCATACAGCAACAAAATAGTACTGATGGCATCTGCTGTGACACTATTCACAATACATTCAAAATGGAACAACTCACATTGACTGACTTAAAATGAGAAGCTGAGTCAAATCACCTATTGGAAGAATGATGAATTTAGCAAAAATTGCTGCTCCTTGTATTTAAAAGACCTTTACTTTGAAATGATCAAAAATCAATTTATGGATGATCTCCAAAACTTGAGCCATTGGAGATTGTCAGGGAGGACAGTAAGTGAGAGGAAGAAACACTGATGTGGATTTGTTATAGCAAAAAACAAAAAAACTAAATAAAGTGCTTCTGTTAAAACAAACATCCCCTGTCTGAGGTATCAAAGAAAATATCACATCAAATGACACAAAAAAATGAACTCCACGCCACTTTGCACTGAATACAAGCTATTTACAGTTTGGAGTGTATATCCACACACTCCATTCACACACACAGGTGCATTTGTGTCATTGTCAAGGGTCTTATCCAAAGATGAAGACAGATTGCAAAAGCCAACATCACATCACCTGTGTTATTTCCCAGAGGGCTGATTCTGCCAGGTAAGATGCAGTTAGTGTTGCCATCTCCGGTGCTAAAAACAATAGTTCGCAGCAACTGTCTAGACTGCTGTTTCCTCTGAACATGAGAGAGGAATCAGTGCTCAGTATCAGTGCTTAGCAAAAATCACCCCAAACTCTCTCTCTAGTGCACACACATTCACAAGCCTCCCACTCCTGCTCTTACATCAATGCTACACTTAGAGCACACAGCAGGAGCAGAGCTAGCCGCGTAGGTTGAGAATCAGAGTGTAAGGTGGAGGTGGCTGCACCGCGGGGATAGATCCTCCATCTATCCCGGTGGGGATGGAGACTCTCCATGTCCTTCAGGGCGCTGTAGGCTGCCATTGTGAAGTTAGCATCCCCGGTGGTGAGGAGATCAAACACACAGGAGTGAAAGTAAATGTCCTGCACCTCCAGCTGCTCCCTGCAGCGTTCCTTCGCCCCCTCGGCACTGAAAACCTGCGCGGCACCGTAAGGGGATGCTTGTGTCTGTGAGGAGTAGCTGGGCCGACGCAACTGCTTAAGCTGCAGGCCGAGCGCAGGAGCGGAGAGGGGCAGGGGAAGATGCCCTGCCTGGTCGATACGTTCTCCGCCGGGGCAGCCATTCAGACAGAGCTGCAGGTCCTGGGTAGCATCGTAGGCCTGAGCCAGCTCCTCTGGGATCCTCACCGCCAGGGTCAGGTAGTGGCCTAGCTGGCGCACGATTACAGTTACACCTATGTAGCCAGCATGCAGCTCCACGTGGCGCCCTGGGCTGCGCTCAGAGATCCACAGAGCCCGGACTTTACCAGTTGCACCTTCTGCACCCGCAGAAATGTGGATGGGGTCTCCGCTGCTTACGGTTCCATCATCAAAGGCAGCAGGGAGGTTGTCTGTGACGGCCTGGTAGACCCTCTGGTCTGTACAACCCTCATAGGGCTTGAAGATGACGGTGATCTATCGAGTGGGAGACAGACAGACATATAAGTTTAAAGCGGGTTCGATAAAGGATAATGCTTGATATACAGTTCAAAGTTAAAAACTTAATTCATTAGATATATCACAAACCCAGCTTTCATCAAGGAAATGAGAAGAGCTGAGTCAATTAAGCATAGTTAACTGATTAATCATTCAAATAAATATCTTTATTAAGTATCTTTCAGTTGAAAAAAATAGAGACAAGGTAAATCTCTCTCACACACACACACACACACACACACACACACGCACACACAAATAGTAACATTTACCCATTACACAGGTTATTGACTCCCATCACACAACATTTGAGAAATGACTAAATTACTTTTAAACAACTTGTAATTTGACACAGCTATGCAAACATGCTGACACACACACACACACACACACACAGGGCACAGTGGTAAGTGGAGGCAGTGGATACAGGGGTGTGGTGTGAGCATTACGGTTAGCACTCGCATCATAGTTCCGGTGAATGGCTGCATTGTTCACATGACAGCCGTGAGGAATGAGGCATGGCAGGCCATTAAGCCTGGAGGGCTGTGTGTGTGTGTAAGTGTGTGTGTGTGTGTGTGTGTGTGTGTGTGTGTGTGTGTGTGTGTGTGTGTGTGTGTGTGT
>NC_048411.1:13556952-13561113 GCF_013103735.1 Etheostoma cragini | reverse complement strand
TGTGTGTGTGTGTGTGTGTGTGTGTGTGTGTGTGTGTGTGTGTGTGTGTGTGTGTTCATGTCAACGTGTGCATGACTAAGTGTATGCATTGGTGTGTATGTTTTAATAATTAAAGCTATCGACTAAGCTAGAGAGGGCAGATCATCAGGGGAAACATAGCTTCTTTAACACCACAAAGATCACCTTGTGTGGCTTGCCATCCATTTGGTGGTGTGTGTATTTGTAGGTGTGTGTGTGTGTGTGTGTTTTTTTGTCATAAAGGGATAAGGCCCCTTAACACACATAGTGCTTTAAGCTGAGTGCAAGGAGTGCCACTTCTATGAGACACACACACACACACACACACACACACATACACACAAAAATACTTGGAAACACACACATGAGTAAACAGTGGGTCCTTTCACACATCTCATTCCATGTTATTAGAGGTCAGGCTTTATGCAGCCATTAACCAAGTTAGGTTTTCAACACTGCTTCAGTCACAAGAGATAGTCATAAGATCGGGCTGTTTTCCTCACACCTGTGAGTCTGGGGGACCGAGCAACACATTGAACGAAACAGAAAGAGAAAGAAAAGTAGCAGGGAGAGCAAACAGGTTTTCTAGCCTAACATTGATAAAATGTATTACTCTAAAGCACAGAAAGAAAAAAGCAGCAATTAAGAGTTCCTTAAAGAAACTGTTACTCTCTCTGTAACACACACACACACACACACACACACACACACAAACACACATGCATAAACACACAAATAAACTAGATTACGCCAGCTGCCTTCACTTAGGAAACTCTTTAAACTTAATAACTGCAAATTAGACCTCACAAGTTAATTTCTCCTTCCTGCTTTATAAAGGTTCTCTTCTCACCTTATTCGTTGCTGTGGCACTGGAGCCAGGTACCACGGGAACATTAGTGACCTGTACTGACAGATAGTCATTATCGATGAGAGGCCACGCCCCTTCCACCTTGCAAGTCTGGAAGCTGTCCTTAAACGTCCTCAGATGTGGATCCCCGAACAGCCCGCAGAACAGATAGACAGGCCGAGAGTGGCCCTGGCTGTGGCCGTGAGTGTGGGAGTGTGCGTGTGCATGCACATGGGAGTGTGTGTGAGTATGCTGGGTGCGGCTGTGGTAGTTGCAGGGCTCGTGTTGAACTTCAGGGTGTGTGGAGGACGTGGGCCCGTCTCTGGAGCAGTTCCTCTGGTTCATGAGGTCGGAGATGCCCAACACAGCAGAGTGGAAGACAAGGTTCCCACGGCAGGACTTGGCTGTCCTCTGGGTGCAGGCCGAGTATCCACGTAAAGCTTTGCAAAACTCAGTGTGAAAGCCATCCACGGCCGGCGTCAGGTGGTAGGTAAGGGAGACAAAGTCGGTGGTGCACTTCTGTATATGGCACTGATGGGTGGCCACCTGGCACTGACCTGGAGAGGACAGAGAGCAGAAATATTGTTGGCAGAGTGAAATCATTACAGGATCAGCCATAAGAGCCTTAAAGATGATCACACGTACAATAATGTAAATGTGCTGTATTTATATAGCGCTTTTCCAGTCTTAACAACTGCTCAAAGCGCTTTTACATCTACAGGAAACATTCACACACATTCATACACTGTGGCGGGGGCTGCCGTACAAGGTGCCACCTGCTCATCAGATAAACATTCACACACATTCACACTCCGATGCGCAGCACCGGGGGCAACTCGGGGTTCAGTGTCTTGCCCAAGGACACTTCGACAATGACTGCAGGGGCGGGGATCAAACCACCAACCTTCCGATTGGCAGGCAACCGCTCTACCACTGAGCCACAGCCGCCCTAATAATGTGAGTATGTACTACAGTGAGAAAAATGCAAAGCTCATGTGCACACCCAAGAATATTAAGGTTACTTTCAACTTAAACACAATGCTACCGGCCTGTTACAATCCAACCTAATCCAATCGGAAAAAGGGCCGTCCACTGGTTAAAAGTCTTGATGCATCAGTAGTGCCGTCTGTGTAATAAACCTTAAGTGTAATAAACCAAAGATCAGCCAGAGAGAAAAGATAAAGAATGTTTTCCCACAAGGAGTGAGATAATACTGCATATATAGCACATAACAATACAAGGTGTGCTATGTACACAAACATACTACCATGACTTTGTGAAGGGTATTGTATGTGGGATCCTGTGTCGCTTTAGTAGATAAATGACACAATCACAAATGTGTATTTAGTTTATTAGATATGTTTGTTTGCAGTTATGAGTACCAGAGCAGGCTGAAGTAAGGAAATGCATCCAAAAGACTGATTATTCTGTCACTGTTTACCCATTAGGAACAGATTTCTTGGTCTAAAATTGTCTCTGATGTTTTATCTGTTGCTATATTTCTGAATGTAACAAGGATCAAACCCGCCTTTTATATCATAGATCATCAGAGAGAGAGGGAGTTAGAGCGAGAGAGAGAGATAGAGACCAAACCTAATGCATCAGTCACAGCATTCTCCCATTAGATTAGGCCAGAGGGAGGATCTGCAGTGTGTGGGCAGCTGCACACACACACACACACACACACACACACACACACACACACACACACACACAAACACACACACACACACACACACACACACACACACACACATAAAAATAGCTATCTAAGAAAGAATTGTGTTTGTGCTTTCGTTAAATGCACACTGTCAGTGATCTTCAGATGGTGCTATGATCATCTAATGGCAAAGCAAAAGCAGAAAGTGCATGGTTTTTACTGATTTCCTTAATGTCACACTATCACTTCAAAACCACTTACAAATAAACACACACAAGCAAACAGCACATTCCAGCTCTTCTTTGTACATTTATTTCATTTTGGGGCCTGAAGGAGTCGGGCACCACCATTTGGTGGCAGTAGTGATCTGAGTTTTAGAAATCAAGGTGCAGGTACGGACCCCCACTCACACCCCACTTTAGAATCTCTCTCCTGCCTGTTAAATACCGACACCAACCCACAGACACACACACACACACAGGCTGCTGTCCATGCCGACAACCACTGTACAGACAGTCTGAGTACTGAGGACACATTGTGTCTTTGACTGGAGCACCAACGGCCTCCTTCTTTCCCTCCTATCTGCCCCGCAGTACCTAAATACCGCTCCCAATCTAATCAGAGCGGGTTAATTCTCTTTCGAAGGGGTATCAGAATCATGAGCTGCTCTAAAAACATACAAAAGAACTCATTCATTGACATTTTCCCAGCAGGATGACGTAGCAGAGAAGAGAGTCGGCCCTGTAACTGAAGGAATTGAGTTCAAACTGCTGACTTATATAAAGGTTAAAACCTCTCTGACAACAAGCATCTGACCCTGCACTGCCTCGCTGTGCATGCATCACACACACAAAAAGGGGATTTTCATAAGATGATTAATAATATTAATAAAGCACAATTTTCATATTTTTGCTCTTCATGGCTTCCAGCATGATCTCCCTTTTGAGTTAAGCCTTCCTTTGAAACACGCACAGCTGTACTTTTCTACTTTCTAGAAAATCCAATCTATGCATATAAATTAGCAATTTGTGGTAAGTCGAGTCGAGGTGATGAATACTGAATTGATCTATTGATGAAAATATTGTTAAGATGAGAATAAAGAACTTCTCGTGTGAGGAGCTGATGCACGAGGGCCGTTCAACACATCCAGAGCCTGGTTTGTTTCATCCCCTGGGGTGAGTATGTAATATAGACACAATAAAAGAGCCAGCAATGCCCACAGCACTCCTTCCATGTCCTACCACAATATTAACCTCTCTTTATCACTCCATCCCCCACTCCCGGGTCTCACTTCTTCTGTTGTCAGATATTTTTTCCAGCTCAAATTATTTCCCTCCATCAGCAGTGTTCTGATATAGCCATATTCTTTCCTGTTTACAGCCATCTCAGTCTAATTCCCTGGTCGGCCTCTCACTCCTGCATCCTGGGGCACCCTCTCCACCATCAGACAGAGGTCAAAAGATCCTCCATCTGAATCTCTCAGGCTCAGTTTAGCAATTCTTTGTCTCCCTATCCGACAGCCTCCAACCTTTTTGATCTCCAGAGATCAGCAAAGGATCTACTGGGATCATCTCTCAACTGAGGGAATAGCTTGTGAAGTGCTTATTGATCATCTTGTTGTGTGCACTCTCTCTCT
>NC_048411.1:13534743-13556942 GCF_013103735.1 Etheostoma cragini | reverse complement strand
TCTCTCTCTCTCTCTCTCTCTCTCTCTCTCTCTCTCTCACATACACACACACAAAGACAGACAGTCAGACAGACACACACACACACATACACACTGAGCTCAAATCACAAAAACAGCCCTCCAAGCTTGCAGATACAAAGCTTTGCAGGAGCTCACTACAGCGTGCACTCTTTCTTCCTCTCGACCAGACACTCAGGAGTGCGAACAATAGTCAACAACTCAGACATTCCTACTACCCAGTCTAAGCAGACACATGGAGCTAATGGCTGGGGCGACAATTGAATATGTCTGAATTCCTTGAAATGTACAAGGTACAACAAATAAAACAACTGACTAAATATATGCACATTCTTTCCAAGTGACGCACGTGTGGCAGAAGGTGCCAAGAGGGTCTTTAACGTGAAGTGGGTCTCTCTGTTCCCACCACGCTGCGTGCAGAGGCGGTTTGTCCCGCTGCCTGAGCCGTGTTAAACTAATTACTGAAGGTGTGACTGCTCAACAGACAGCTGCCACAACAGCAGACCCCCCTGCACACACAGCAAAATTCAAAGACTTAGCCCAAAAATTGCATCTTTGATGATAAATGTAAAACCAACATACACTGTGATAAATAGGTGGATGGTAAATGATGACCTCTGTACAGCCGAGGAGTCATATTATGTTTTAGTGTCAGTAAGTCTGACAAACACCTTATTAACTTTGGGCTTTCTCTTTTTTTTCGTTTAATTCTTTGATTTCTTCTACTGTCCAGCATGTGGCTTAGATTGGGATGTGGGACTTTCTGCTTTTGGTGATTTGAAGACAAACAACCACAACAAATTACTGTTCAGAAAAGCATTATCTTGTGTTATTTCCTTAGATGAATATACCTTGTGTAACTTAAATCCCTTCCTAACCATCTCTTATAATGCATTTTTTAAATGTATTGCACCATGCAACTGAACATAAAATGTATTCCACAATGGGTTTATTCTGATTTACAAAACAGTACAGCCCAGATTACTAACTTGTCAGATCAGAGTTATGTTCATATAGATATTGTTTCTTTTATTATTGCTCTGAGGAAAGCAGTAATCTGTTATATATGGACACGAAGAGAGAAAGTCACCCTCTCTTCCCTTCTCTTCCCCTCCTCCATGAGCCATTAAGGGGCAGACAGGAGAATATCGGCCCAGGAGAGAGGAGGAGAAACTCGATCCGTGCTGAGACTGCTGCACTGCCGCTGGAGAGAGAGCCATTGTCAGGCAGCACTGGGCCAAACACAAGGATCGGAAACGCAATGATTGCAAACGCCTAATAACTAATAAAGTATCTGATTAAGACCTAATGCGACAGACTGACAATAAATGTTGTTACTGTGGTTGCAATTAGTGCAGCGCACAGCAATTAGTGCAAAATTGAATGACAAAGTGCATGAAATTACACATTAGTTGCGATCACGCCGAGAGACACACTCGTTGTTGCAGTGTTGAAGTGTAGTTGGTTACCTATGTGAGCACCGCAGCAGAGAGCGATGATCATCAGCAGCAGGAGCCGGAAGCGGCGCACCAGAGACGGGGAGGCGAGGCGCTCAGCCCCGCGGCAACAGCATCCGGCTCTCCCCATCCCCGTCCATGCAGGGCCAGGAGGGGAGAGTGGACGGACCTCCAAAGGGCGAGGAAGACTGGTGTCCAGGCCTTCTCACTTCTTCTTCTTCTTCTTCTGCCTCTTCTTCCTCACTCTTCTTTCCTTCCTCTCCTCCTCGGGTGCGCAGGGGCATTAAAGCACAGCTGCTCCACGGAATGCAGGGCGGAGGGGGTCGAAAGGCAAAGAGATGAGAAAAACAAAGTACAAGGATAAGTCACTCCGACGACACTTTTACTTTCTCCCCTGTACAACATCCACACCGCGCGTGATTTAAGTGCGCTCCCTCCGCGGTCGGACTTTCCCCTTGATTGTGATCACAATGTGCTCTCCTCTCCCGTCCTAAACACGCACAATCACATCTCTCTCTTCCTCCAAGCCAGACCGGGGTTTCTCCTCCACTCCTCCCCTTTCACTTTCTCCTACTCCTCCTCCTCTGCCCCTCCAACAAATCAATAGAGAATCAACCAAACCCTTCTGGCGGAAAACCCGCCTACCACGACTCTCACTCACAGAGAGAGAGAGAGAGAGAGAGGCAGACTGCAAAATAATGAAGAGGCCGGAGATAAAAGTTGTAAAACGTTGGTAATATGCCATTAAATCACACGTGTCAAATCAAATGTGTATACCGAAGAGAATAATGGGTGTCCGATGCAGCGCTGCCGAGCCAAGGTACTTTACTTGGCAAAGTGAAAGCTGATCACCACATACCAGAGCCTATATCACCTTCACCATAACCTATTTCTTTGTGTTCGTTTTTCTTGTGTTTTCTTTCTAATAATAGTAATAACAGGCTATTAAACAATAATAATAGTCCTATAATATAATGATAGTAATCCCTCCACCCGGACAACAAAAGGAAACTAAGGACATTAGTTTTAAAAGCTGTAATAGGCTATGACCTGAACATTCCCAGAGAGATAAATAACACACTGCCTGTTTTTTGTTTACATTTGTTTGTTATTTAGGTAGAAATTAAATGCCTTTTTTCTAAGTATCTGGGATGCTATGCATGCACATTTTGATATTGAAATGATCGCACTAATTACAAAATAATTTCATTCTGTGAAGACTTAATGATGACTTGCAAGTTTTAATGCCTGTCATCACTTTGAATGCAGAAAGTTTTCCACACGGCTTTGGTTTAGTGTGTCTTCATCTTTTTTTTTTGATCATGTGCACTGACCAAATGAGCTGCAACTACTCAGGAGAAATGGGTGGGTAACATACACTACAGAGAAGCTCCATGTCTGCTTGCTTGTTTTATGTTTTCTGATCAAAACCCTCTAAGACTTAAACCGCACATGTTTAACTGTTTTTTCAAATAACTTGTTGCAGTTGGGAGGAGATGTGAACCAACCTTCCCTCTGTGACTTTTTTAAAGATAAGTTTGCATTTGTGCTTACGTAATTGGCAAAGAAAGCTCACAGAGAACAGAACACAAAGTGAAGGGAGCACCTCTGTGACATGAAGCAGTCCAGACATAACAAAACTGTTCAAACGGTAACAGTCGTAAATCTATACAGTCAAACGAACAAAACTGCAGAAGGTACAATGTGTGACTATTATATGTAAACACCCCAAGGCAATAATGACAAGACAACGCGTAGACAGTGCAAAGGAGCCTGTGCCTTTGCTATCACTATTGTTTCCTCCCCTACAGCTATAATTCATAAATGAATAACTACACCCGCTCTTTGTGGAGGCGGTGGAAATGCATTTTAAAATTTATATTGCACATATTTTGAACCTGATCCAAACTTCTTTTTTCAAGTAAAGATTATGGAGTTGGACAAGCTTCAAAGAAAGCACAAAATGATCTACAGTTCAGGGCTATCATGTGCATAGCTTCAACATATTTGTTTTTTAACCGCTCAGTTTGTATTCTGCCAAAAGAGTAGGTGTGTTGAAGGTGTGCATGTGTCTGTGCAGAGCTGTATTAATCTGCTGCATTCTGCCTGACTGTGCCACACTGGCATAACTTGTTTGTATGTGTAAACTATGTGCATATGTGTGTGTGTGTGTGTGTGTGTGTGTGTGTGTGTGTGTGTGTGTGTTATTTGCAGCAAACAGAGCTTCACTGTGGCTGATATTTTATGTGCCATGTGTCATAGCCGGATAGTTTCACTCTAACATGACTCAACTACAGTACATACACCCACTGCACTGTTTGGTCACGGCCTCTCGTTCCCCGCTGATTGTGTCAGTAAAATAAACACACACAGTCATTATAAAGCTCATAAGGATTTGACAGTAAGTGCGGCCAGAGGAGATGATGCGTGCAACCCAAACAGAATCTGATATAAGATCATATTAGCTTCCTGTTTATGCCAGAAGCCTCCGATCTCACCAAGGAATGAGAATATATATATGTGTGTGTGTGTGTGTGGGTAGAAAAGGTTGTCAGATGTTGTGTTATTGTGTATACGTGTGTGTTTGTCCACTGTCCAATAAAAGGCATACAACATCATTTTGAAAAAGGAGTTTTTCCACCCCTAGATGACAGTTAAAATGATATGAATCACACAATCAACGTTGGACAGTCACCAGATTTTGTGTTGAACAGTGCCTGCACCACCATCATCAAAACCCCAAATGAGTTTGTTTTTCCTTTAATTTGCCACCCGGCTGTACACCCTGTCCAAATATTAGGATGGGAATATAGCAATCAGAGTTTTGACAGTTAAAACTGTCTCTCTGACCGACTTGCCACATCTCTGCAGAAGGACGCACACTAGTGAACATTTCATTCATGCCTACACCCCGAACACAGAGAAGTTAATTCAATTACATGTGTGCATATGGTGTTATTCATCATGGCTAATTTCATATTTTATTCTAATCACACATCCGCCCACAAAGACACACACAAACCTTGATAACATATGACCCTATTCATGGTGTTTAATTCTATATTTCATACTAATTCATGTAATCAATTACACCACAGCTGAGACCCGGGAGCACTCCTTAACACACACACACACACACACACACACACACACACACGCACACACACACACACACACACACACACACACACACACACACACACACACACACAGAGCTGCTCTGCTAGTCACACATGCATTCACACGCTGTGCCTCAGGCACAAAGACAGTCTGTCTCTGGACGTCCAGCTTGTCTTCACCTTAACACCTCTGCCTCTCTTCTTCACTTCTAACTCTCTCCACCTGCCCCTCACCCCAACTCCAAACAGCCCGTCATTCAACAAATGGCTCTCGCAACTCTATGCACACCTGTGTATGCATGTGTGAGGGTGTGTGCCAAACTGTGTAAGTGATGAGAGTTTTGCATTGTTGAAAACATGTTGAAGGCTGTGTTTATAGGAAAGGTACGATGTTGCAATGAATCTTATCTCTCTCTCTCTCTCTCTCTCTCTCTCTCTCTCTCTCTCTCTCTCTCTCTCTCGTTAAAATACTCCGGGACATATAAAAGTGAAAGAAAATAACTTAATAATTGAGTAACACAAATTAAATTCTCTAAAGTAAAAATACAATGGTTTATGTTATAGTATTATGCATGGATTATTATGTAGTAACTTGTAAGATTAAGAGAAAAAAACCAAACCTTTAGTTCAAAAGAAGTGTAATTGTTGTTTTCGAAACAACTAAAGTGCACTGGAACATCAGCAAGTGAAACTTCTAAAACTTGAAACAAATGAATGTGCATTGAAAAATGGCACTGGCAGATTTCTTTCACATAAAATAAGTCAAATGACTTGATAAGAAAGAAGTTTTTTGCAGGGGACAAATGCATCATACTTCAAATGAGATCGTATTTTGTGTGAAAAATGTAATTGTCAAGTAAATAGTAACTACAGCTATTAAAACTGAAGTAAAAATTCAGTAATTCCCTCTTAAATTCAAACGCAAACTATAAAGTAGCACATAGTCACGTTCCACCCCTGGACACATACTATATCTGGATATAGTATATGTGTTCTTCTCTCGCACTCATTCTCAGTGCCAGCCACCACAACACACACACACAAATCCCACACACCCCATTCCTGACTCACAGATGGGTGGTAAAGGTTAGCTGGGATTGCAGGTGTGTGTGTGTGTGTGTGTATATGTGTGCGTGTGTTTATATTCCTGATGTGAGACGATAACTTAAAAGATAAAAATCCAGGTATCAAAGCCTCTGGTAATGCGAGTGGAAACCCAATCCCATAATAGCCTGTTTGATAGATGTTTCACTCCCCGCCAAACTCATGTTGTGTTTCACTTGAGTTGGCCTTATCAAACCTCCTGTGTCTGCACATTCATTTTACTGTTACAAAGAGAGGAGACTGAGGCTGGTTTCAGGTGCGTCGTGTCAGAGTGGGAAAGCGAGAGCGCTCATCTCAGGGTCAGTTTATCTTTGAATTGCTGAAGAGAAACGTAGCGTCATCAGAGAGGTCAGATCAGTGGGAGAGGATTCCAGAGAGGGAGATTATCACATTGATCCTTCTCTTCTTACACTCTCAGCCTCACTCTTTTTCCCCAGACCAGCCCGCTGATGTGCATTGATTGACTGGTACCGACGTAAAGACCAAAATACTATCATGACACTCCAGTTAAAAATAGAAACAGAGGAGAGAAAATAGAACACATAATCATGATCGTGCTTTCCGTCCTTCATGTCTTCTCTCGAATCGTGCTTCCTCCTGCTATTACCACTGCTTGTTTTGCATACATAGAAGAATGCAACTGCACCATGTAAGCCTACTGCACTTTTTGTGGTACTTCCTGTATTTTTTACTCCCCTACATTTGTCTGACAGCTATAATCACTGGTTACCTCACAGATTAGATTACAGACAAAACCTATGATGATTTCATAAAATATGATGCATTGCTATGGATAAGGTGGATAAGGAAATGTATGTCAGGGACACGTTCCTCTTTTGCGCTGGAAAACGTAAATGTATACTTCTTGGTGGGGGGGGGGGGGGGGGGGGGGGGGGGGGGGGTTCATACAGGTAGCTTATTGTAAAGTGGATTATTTGCCACAAAGGGGGTCAAGTGTGAAGATATCTGAAATGATTAAACACGACCCATTTAAGAAAATGAAAAACAGATTGAACATTATTTTTCTATCATCTATTCACCATCTTTGTCTTTACCCTCTTCCTCCCCTTCTTTATTTTCCTCATCTATCATTTCATCCTTTGTGTAAAAACATCTGAAGCACACACAGCTGCATCAGACAGCGTGGTGACAACGAAGCCTCTGTTTTCTCTGCAAACACACACACACACACACACACACACACACACACACACACACACACAGAGCAGTAAGTAGGAAGCAGCTGAAGGATGTAATAGGGCAGATGAGGATCATGGGGTTGCAGTTTGGTTTGGGTCAGGGTGAATGTTTGGCAGCTGTGAGACAAAGACGTGCTATTAAAACGGCTCCTTACTCGCTTGCAGCTTGCTCTGCAGTAAAACTTGTTTTGTCAGTCAATTTGCCAGTTAACATCAAGTCAAATAATAAAGTCCTTGTGATTCTATCAATGCTTCTTCTGGGATAAGCGGTGTCTCTTTGTGTGTACATTAGTGCATAACTTCCAAAATCTGGGACATTTTCTATATGGTCAGATGATCAGACCATGCGTGTCATAATTGTTAATTTAGTTTAGCTTTCTATGCATGTACTTTAATTACATTACACACACATCTCCCTTTCGCTTTCTCTCTCTCTTTCTCTCTCTCTCACACACAAGCAGGTTACTTTGTTAATGTGTTGTATTTTCCACACACCCAAACACATGTACACACACACACACACACACACACACACACACACAGAAAAGGTAGGGGCATCTATAAATCACTCGCACTCCTGTACACACACACACACACATACACACCGCACACGCACACACACACACACACAAAGAGAAAAGGTAGGGACATCTATAAATCAATCACACTCCTGAACCATATGCTCATACCTGTCTGTGAGGAGGAAACCCAAACACAGGGGAGCCTCTTACATTCCAGCTGACCAAAACCTGACAGGTATACAGATGGAGAGAGAAAGAGAGAAAGAGACAGACAGAGAGAGAAACATAGAAAGAGAGAGAGACAGAGAGAGAGAGAGACATAGAAAGAGACAGAGAGAGAGACAGAGAGAGAAAGAGAGAGAATAGCTAGGTTAACATTCAAATGCACAAATTGTAACTGTAATTGTCAAAACAAATGCATGTGTGTTTTGAAGCCCAAACTGTTATCAAATATCAGGAGTTAAGCAGTCGGTAGCACTAATCTTCCAGTCAGGTGCTATTCAGTACCTACACCATTGCTGAAGAAAAAGGTGCAAGAAAATGTTGTAATTAAAAGAGAAGCAGTCAAACCCGAAACCCCAAACATTATGGAAGAAATACAAAGAAAATGTGATGGAAATTAGGCATTTAGGTTTGTTTTCTGTATTTATTTAGGGCTTTTCCACCTTTAATTGACAGGACAGTTAAGTGAGTAGGGGGGAAGACATCACAGGTCGGACTCAAACCCTGGACCTCTGCATCGAAGCATAAACCTCTAAGTATATGCAGGGCCTGCTCCACCCAATGATCCAACCCGGCCACTGTTTCATTTATCTTTTGGGGAACTTTACCGCCTCCTTAACAGATTTTTGTGTGCCGCCATTTTTAGTCGCTCCGTTGGAGAAGGTTTTTTCAGGTTCTTTCATGCTCACATTCAAAATGTGCATAAAACAGGTGGATAGAAACACCTATTGACAGAGAGAGAGAGTGAACTCACAACCCCTCTTTCTCTCTCCTACATCCAGCTGTGAGTGCCTCCCTCTCTTCTCCTCCCCCTCTCCTCCCCTCTCTTCCCCTTGGGATAGAGTGCTCACAGAGTGGCAGATGGGTGGAATGCATAATACATAGACTATTTGGGGGGCTGGGTATGTGTGTGTGTGTGTGTGTGTGTGTGTGTGTGTTTGTGAGTGTGTAGTTAGTCCACGGGGGGTAGGCTGTGGAGTCATTATAGATCTAATGGTTGTGTTTTAGACACTGCGCCGTGCCAATCTCATTTGAAGTGCAAAAGCCAAATGAGTGTGAAGCCTTTCATTACTCATGCTCTGTGTGTGCACGCTCCCTCTCGGTTCATGCGAGGCAACAGATTAGTGATGCAGTCACAACTTTTTAACTGACATGTGAGATATATATATGTATGTGAGTGTGTGTGCACATTAATGCATGTGTATTTTGAAGGGCGTTTAAGGTGGATGCTAGACTGAGTGAATTTGAATCTTTTGTCTCCCACAGTCGTGTTTTTTCTGCCTCCCTGCTCATGTAGACCGACTTTATTTCCCTAATTACTGTGATTACAGCAAGATGAGGCCTATGTATCATAATGTTGTGTAATTAGCACTCAATTGTAAACTAACAAGGCCTCCTCAGGCATAGGTAATGGATTTTGAATAGACAAGCTGAGCTGAGGCATGACTAATACAACATGGGTAAGTATAATTAAAGCCTCCTCACTGAAAAAAGGTTCTTTCTCACACACAGCTGAAGTTGGAGA
The DNA here is from genome assembly GCF_013103735.1 of Etheostoma cragini. Taxonomy (NCBI): domain Eukaryota; kingdom Metazoa; phylum Chordata; class Actinopteri; order Perciformes; family Percidae; genus Etheostoma; species Etheostoma cragini. The sequence continues at coordinate 13,547,777 of NC_048411.1, read as the reverse complement.
AACAAAGCATCAGACGGCACTGTTGTCAGAGAAATTCATCTTATCCACATCACGAATAAAAGCAATGTCTCCCTTGGACTATTTGTTTCGTGGGAGTTAATGTGTATATAAGATGTTAAGATGTAAGGCTTGTTAGCTGATGGAGGTGAAAACCCACTGCACTGAGCGCACTGAGACAGAGGCAGACAAACAGTAAGGGGGGGGGGGGGGGGGGGGGGAATCAAGAAGAAGAAAACAGAGTGAGAGAACAATAAAACAAGACAGAACAAGAGAGAGTTGGCAGGTAGCAGTTCTCTGGAGATTCATTAGGCTTGTCAGAAATGCTGGCTGTGAATATGCTTGCAAAGCAAGCTCCTCGGTGGGTACACAAAAACATACACACACCAACACAGGTGGCGCAGGTGTATAGAGCTCTTATCTGCTGACAGGTAGGAATAAAAGCGCGATAGGGACGGTGGGATTTGGAGTCACACTGGGAAGACAGCATGCCGCGTGTTTTCCTGCTGCGGTATCTAACATATCCTCACTGGCTGCACGTCCCGTGCTCTGCGGCACACAGCATCTTAAGTGATGAGGAAAAAATGTATTTTGTGTAAATGTTACTGGAGGAACTCAGTTTTCTACAGAGTTGGGGTACTGTAAACACAGCACCCTAGGACACAATCTGTGACAGTGCTTTGAAAGGCATCTTGACATGTACAATAGTTTAACTGGACAAATACCAGTATGAATGTAAACAATATGTGGGATCCTGCTTCTGGAAGAAATAATCCCTTTTTGTCTGGTTAAATAGGCCTTAGAATGCTGCTGTGCCAGTGTGTAATGAACTGAAACAGTAGGAAGCATATTATATCAAAAGTAAGCTGCTTGGATAGGAACCATTTTGTGCACAAGATACATTTTTTCTGTCTTCTTTCTCTCTCTTTCTGAATAAATCAAGAAGTTTATTATCATTGTTTGTTTAAGTGAAAACGCTAAGGATGAAAAATGACTAATAGATGATGAAATGACCTGAAATGTATGATGCAATCTGTGCAAGTGGAAGAGTCCTTTGTGTACATGTGCATGATTGCATGCATATGCATATTCGTCTTGGCACAGGAGTGCTGTGTGTCTGGGTTTTGGGCAGTGTGTAAATCCCAGTGTTTAGGTGAAAGAGAAAATCCCCATCTGATTCCCCAGCTGTTCCCGCAGACGTTTCTCTGCCTTGACAGCTTGATCGCCAACCAAGAAACGTTTACTGTACACACACAAGTAGATTTTCAGGCATGCAGACAAATGCACATGGAGAGCTTACTGACAATGAATAGAGGTTTTTCTTTGCGGTCTCCAGTGAGTGAAGTGCCAGCCCCCGGATGCACCCTCTCATCACACAGAGGACATCAGTGGGAGATGGGGACAAACTCCACACCAGCAGCTGGAAGCTAGATGACTGCTCCATGTGTTCATGTCTCACTGTAGATCTATAAAGCCTGACCGACCCAGCCTGGAACCCATCCTGTGTGTGTGTGTGTGTGTGTGTGTGTGTGTGTGTGTGTGTGTGTGTGTGTGTGTGTGTGTGTGTGTGTGTGTGTGTGTGTGTGTGTGTGTGTGTGTGTGTGTGTGTGTGTGTGTGTGAATGTAAAAGACAGACAGAGCTAAATAACCGCCTGTATGTATTCCTCAGTTTCACAAAAAGTATTCAATTTTATCTACTCCACCTTTATATACAGTCTATGATCTGCACTCTATATTGACAGTATACACATAACATCATAATTTTTGTGTTTTCCTGTGTTAAGTCTGGTGGGCAAATAAAAATAGTATGTCTAACCCTATGAAGTATTTTTTCTATTTTTATTTTCACACACATCTTGACAATGTTGTGACAGTATTTGTTTTCACCTCCTTTTCAGTGTGAATGATCAGACGGGTACGCTGCATCTCTTTCTCTCTTTTCTTCTGGGGACTCAGCTGTGGCCTCGGGATTATGGTCCTATGTTTCCGTGACAACCAGACATCATTGCCGAACGCTGACACTAAAATAACAGACTGAATAATTTAGCGGATCCATTTTTAAACAGCATGTCAATTCACATCACTGGCCACAGACACCCTGCTTGGCACCCTGCAGACAGGCCCACCCAGGCCAGGAGAAGGGTGCGGCAGCGTCCAAAATTCAGTCAACAATCTGGCTGTTAGAGCTAGAAAGGCCCTGACACAACCTTGGAAATAAAGTTACTTGTATAATATAGGTACATTTTTCCTCTTGAGGTGAAAAAAATGTTTTAAATTAATATTTGCATCATAAAAAATGCATTGAGATACAGAAAAAAAACTGAATCAAAATGTGGAAAGGCAGACATGAAATACAAATAACTGGCCAATAGGAACAGACCTCATGTCATAAAATCAGATTGTATCTACCACAGAACTGATCTGTGTTTGGTGTTTTTGTCATGGGAGAAAGCAGCCCGGTTCGATGAAGGTAGCACATGGCTCCGTGATCAAGGTTCAGAAGACATCATCCATCAGGTCCAATTTTCACGTCTGATTTTCTCATTGAATTCCATTTAAAAAAAAGATCACAGAAATTTGCATTGATGACCGACCATTTATTAACATGAAGCATTGGTGCAATATGATAATAAGAAGGTCTAATTAATTGAAACAGATTTTTAATGCATGTTTTATCAAGAAATAAAATCTGGGCCAGATGAGAGTTTAGCAGCTGGTGTAAACAGTAGATTTAGTTTCATTTCATGTATTTTTTACGAAACATGCAAATAATTTGCCAATGTTCCACCTCACGTATTATTACTTATTATCAGCTGCAATGCCAAGCTAACCCTAACACTCCCTCCTTTCATCTCCCTCAGGTTTCTTAAAAGCTTCTACATTTTAAAAGGCTCTTTTCAATGTTTTATAAGAAGGAAAAACATAAGCTGAGGGTTGCAATTCATATAGATGCAAAAATGAAAAAAAAGACCCATAGATTTCACCACACAGAGTTCCTATTGATAGCTTATTCAGATGGAATCATCAAATATTTGCACACATGATTTATTCTGCTTATATTATATATTCAGACACCATTGCGTCTGCTTCTGTGTGTCTAAGTGTGTGTTTGTGCGTGTGTGTGTCTGGTTTTCCATTATTTTACAAGCTCCTACTCACACCCAGACACACACACGCCCAATCACCAGAGGGCTAAACGGAATAACGGAGGAGTTAGAGGGGCCTTGCAAATGTCTCACTACTTTGTGTCTCTTCTTTATCTTTGTTTCATTTGAATAGTGCCAAATTATCCTTTAGGTCTCTCTTTAGCTTTGCCGTCACAGTTTTTTGGATTTTTAAATAATGAAAACTCAAATTAAAGGTTAAGCAAAGGCAGAGCCATGTCTAGAAAGCAAGAGTTCCCAAAATATTTCTTTAATCCTTGATGTGTACCTCTGTATAAACTTAGTTTAGCTAAAGTCAGATCCACACAGGGGTTTATGTAAGAAAAACATTGTTTAATGTTTTGTTCATATTGCATCTCTGACAAAAATGCAGTCAGAATATGTTTTCCTGAGGACAGAGCTACTCCAATTAACACAGAATCTTTATGAAGTGTTTGTTATCAATGTATGTCCATTAGTTCAATAAAACCTTAGGTCACTATAGTGAAGAGAATTTTAATTGAAATTTCCAGTTTTAATTTTACATTTGTAATTCAGTGGAAGATAATAATTTACATAAAAATACCTTCTAGCTCTTTCTTTCTTCTTTTCCTCCCCCGTGACACAATATTTTGAATTTGACCTTATTTTCTGTTCTGGGACTTTGGGAGAAGAATCCCCCTCACACGCCCTGTCATCCCTTCAAACACACACACACACACACACACACACACACACACACACACACATCTCACACACTCCCCCCACCCTACCAACCTTCAGGCAGTGCACCTGGGTACAACTTTTACACACACACACGCACACGCACACACACACACGCACACACAGATATACACGTGTGTGCAGAGACACACATACATGCATATGCACTATGCACAAGGTCAAAACACACAATTGCATACTCACACAGACACAAATGTGTGTCCACTCTCCAACATTCAATCAGATTGTGTACTAAACCCAGTGTTTTGGCAGAATTTAGCTTCTAACAGCCGTCGTCAGGAGGTCTCCCATTAGGTCCTATAACAGCTAACAACACCATAACCACCTGGGATATGACACACACACACATACAGTACATGCACACAGTGTGAAAACCACTAAGAGGCACACAGCAGGATTGATTCCCCTCAGTGGTATTGATTAGCCTACCCCCAACTCAGTCCAGAAGATACCAGCTGTGTCAAGCCATTTGCTTCCTGAAGCGCTCCGTCTCCTGCATAGAAGATGAAAATAATGACGCTTTAAACGTCTTCTTTTAGAGAAATACTGTATGCTGGAAAAGGGCAAGAAGTCCACAGGGAAACTCTCACAGCAGATGAAGGTCGCTCCACACCATTTGTTTTAACCCCTGTCCTGGCCCCACTGAATGTTTGTGTGTGTGTGTGTGTGTGTGTGTGTGTGTGTGTGTGTGTGTGTGTGTGTGTGTGTGTGTGTGTGTGCGTGTGTGTGTGTGTGTGTGTGTGTCTGTGTGTGTGTCTCATCTAGATGTTTTGTGAGTGTACATGTATTATGTGATCTGGCTGATCAGCTTGTCCGTAAGAACGCATCCAATCATGTGTCTAGTGTTAGTCTTGCTGTAACTTTGCATGTGACGTGTATACACTAACACACAGAAGCTAAGTTTCCATCCACTTGTCAATCGAATTATCTGAAGTTTGGTAAAAAAAAACTCATGCAAATAAAGCTGGTGAAAGTGTGTTTCCATTGGACGGCTTTGAAGCAAATAAAAACCTGTTCGTAGTGACATCACATGCTGTTTTGCGAACAAATTGGCATATCAAACAACATTCAAGCAAAGCGACATGTATCGCTGTTTGAGGGCCTTCCATTCACTCCGGAGGACATCCCACGGCTTGTCCTAACTTTTGTTGGCCAATTCCTTTGTGAGTTCCCGATAAATTAAATTCTGAAAGTCTCTCGTCTCCCCATCCGTCCACTTACATCTGTCTTTGTTGACACCCGCCATGTGTGCAAACAGAGTGGAAACACTGGGTGGAAACTTCTTCTTCTTCGTTTTGTGGCGGGTTGCAACCATAAAAGGACCTAAAACTTAATCACAATTCATTATTTATTCGACAAATGACGTATCCATCAGCGTTTATCGCATACACTGATCAAGATAAAATCAGATGAGACCGAATGTATTTCTTTTGACTCGATATTCATGAAATTCCATTGAATTTTACTGTTTCCATAAGGCATTTTTTATTCAATATCACTTAATTCAGATTAAAACGTGTGGATGGAAACACATCACAGTCACACACTCTTAAATGTGTAGCTGGAAGAAACATCCAGGGGATTCTATTCAAATTATAGTTTCACATTGTTTTGTTTTTCAAGGACAGGACAGTTACTACATTTTTGATACAAGCATGAATATATTTTTTTTCCAAAGCCACGAGCCAAAGACTCGGCATGATAATATCATAATGTAAAATGTACTAAGCTTAGCAAAGTTAAATAGCTGCTCTATTTCAGTTGTTACTTCCAGATAGTTCCTATACTTGTTTCACTGTTCTGTCTGTTTTGAAACAAAAAGTAGAAACTGACGCTCTGAAACCTTTTGTTGCCTTTACAATCTGATTCAGTCTAAATGTGTATGACACTGCAGCTGAAATCGGGATAAAGTGATAGGACTAGAGTACTCCAGAGTGAATTCTAAAGACTCAAAACCGTGTCATTCCCGTTCAAAATCACAATTATTATCTGTATTCTTTCCTCATGGAAATCGAGGCTATCATTGCCATAACAGTTGTGAATTATATTATTAGAAACAAGCAGCAGTTGGAGCTGCAGTGTGATGAGAGACTCAATTGTTTGATGTTTTGAGAGTTTTGAATTCAAAGATGAAAAAAAAAAATCCTCTCTGATGGATGATTACAACTACATTCTTAAAAAAGGAAGGTAAAAAAAACAAGTCAGTAAAGTATTGCATATTATTAAGTGTTAGGCAGTCAATGAGGTCTTACAGTAATTTTGTTATTTTTTCATTAACAGGTAGAGAAAAGGTACAATATGAAATACATCAATTGCAATACATTTACAAATCGCTCCATAACTTAAAAATGTTGGGGGTCGACCGTTTTGTAACTTGAATGGTACATGTTAGCCTCAGTTTGTGCCTATAATGTATCATCATCATTGTATCATCAGTTTCCTTAAAAGATAATCATCTGGTGATTTTTGAATAACCCAAAATGTCCTTTTTAAAGACTTAACATTGTTCTGAAGATGTTTCTAGAATCCCCAAAGACTCTTCTAATCCCCTACCACCAGACTTTCCACCTGTTTTCCTAAGCTGCTGTCTTACGTTGAGTCGTCATGCTGGATGTTAATAGTCAGTAAATACCAAAAAATATTGTCTGACTGCTTGTTAAACCATAGTGTCTTTTTTCTATTTTTACATGTTGAATACAGAAAATGGGACCTGTGAGTGTGGAGGATTTGGAGGTGTTCAAAGGCACCTTTGATGGAACTGGGTTGAAAGTGGGAGATATTGTGTAATCGTAATGAGTAAAGTTGGTGGTGGGGGTGGTGATGGAGCAGTGGTTATGATACATGCCTTTGGTTTGGGAGACCTGGGTTGAATTCCGGCAGCAAAATGTCAGCCAATGTGTCCCTGAGTAAGACACTTAACCCCTAGTTGCTCCAGAGGCGTGCGACCTCTGCAGCAGCAATTGTTAGTTGCTTTGGATAAAAGCCTCAGCTAAATGACATGTAATATACAGTAACTGATCACTCATACTTCACAACAGGATGAGTTTTCTTGTCTTAGAAAAACAGTACTGTACCCCCCCTCTTTTTGAAATACTTTTTACTTTACCTCATAAAACTTTAAAAACAGCAGTAGGGACTTCTTCAGTGAACCAGCTTAAGTTTAAGGAGTAACTGCACATATACATATAGACACATTTCAGAAGAGAGCATGTACAATAAATCATGTGGTCACCTGTGGCCTTGTGTGTGTACTACATGAGCATACATGACGATCCACAAAACCATCTATCATGTAATTTGTTGTAATTTAAGCATCTGAAAACATGAGTATGAGAAGGGTTTTTGAGTGTCTTTGAACTGGCTACTTCTTATTGTTGTGTGATGCTTAAAGTAGGCTATTTGCCCAATTTCAGCGTGTTTAAAGTAGGTGTTCTTTTTGTACAGGTCAGGCTTTCTGCCCAGCACCTCAGCTCTTCAAACACCCACCTGATCTGACACACTTGTTTAGATTTGAGACAGCCAATCATCTCTCTTCTCTCAAACTCTAAAAGTCTTTCTCTTACTCTGCAGTCTCTGTCCTTCTCTATTCCCTTTTCCCTCTTTGCCCTCGCTGTATTTTTGACAAGCTGGCACACTCAAAGGGCATTGTCAAAACGTCAAACTGTATGAAATATAGATATAGAAAGAGATGTACAGAGGAAAAGGGGGTAGAAAATGAATGAAGGGAATATGAGAGAAGTATTAAAAAAAGAGCAACAACATAGTGAGAGAGTAAGAAAAAAGATATGGGCTCTCTGTGGTAAAAGACAATAAAGTGTGAAAGGTTTTTCCTTTGTTTGATGTCCTCCCCTCGGGGGCTTTGTGACAGAAACCGCTGCTGAGCCCTAGTTAAAAGAGGAAAAATGACAGGAGCCATCTCTCTTTTTTCTCTCTATGGCCCTTCAGGATGAGGGTTGTCTGTGTAAGTGAGTGAGTGTGTGTATGCGTGTGTGTTTATGTGTGTGTGTGTGTGTGTGTCTGTGTGTGTGTGTGTCTTTGTCAGAGAGCTTGAGAGAGAGAGAGAGAGAGAGAGAAAGTGAGAAAGAGAAATAAAGAAGGAAAGTATGAGACAGACAGAGAAAGCAAGAGAGAGGGAGCCCTTGGGGTCTAATAAATCAGGCCTGCATTGAACAGGAGAGTCCTGGATGATATTGCGGGAGAAGACAGGTGTCCATAGCATTCTGGGGCAGAGGTTATGGTCAGACACATCAGTAATCTCAAAACACACGCGCACACACACACACACACACCCACACACACACACACACACACACACAAACACACACACACACAGGAAGGGCTGAAATTACCCAGAGACAAAACCCATTTCCTCCTCTTGTACCTCATTACCATGTCACAGCCCTCTGCTTCATATTTGGTTTCGTTTCAAATGTGAAATGCTGCTGTGATCAAATGATGAGAAGGAATGGCAACGACAGCCGCTTTTGTAAACAGTTTATCATTGATTATTCCGACACTTATTGTGTTTTTCTTTCAGTTCAGCAAAAAAGCGAGGCTGGCACCTTGGCGCACACAGTAGCAGTGGCTCCCCGACAACATTAGCATAATAATAATTCACAGGCTGGAGTTATGGAAATGAAAAAAAAAAAGGTTGTTCTTTTATTCTGCTGCACGCAGCAGTATTGTGCTAAGACATCCACTGATTATACATGACAAATATGAATTAAATGCACGAGTTTGAGCTGGAGTGAAGGTCTGTGAGCGCGGAAGCAATCCTCATCTCTCTGCTGTTTGTGTATGAATGACAGTGTGTGTGCAAGAGGTGTGTTTGTGTATTTATATGCATATGTGAGAAATGTGTGTTTGTAATGCACACAGGAGGTCCTGAGAAATCAGGAACTGTATATTTGTTTCTGGGATAAAACCAAAGCAGTGAACTGTTTTCAGTCATCTGTTCAAGCCATTTCTGTGCAAGTGTGTAGGAGTGTGTGTGTGTGTGTGTGTGTGTGTGTGTGTGTGTGCAAATGCTTTAGGGTTACGGACAAGGGAATGTTGTGTGCCTCTCTTCTCTGTCCTCCTTTCTACCCTTAAAAATGAAACTCCTTCATGCCTCAAATACACACAAACTGTACAAACGAATACACACACGTACACATGTGCAGACAGTCAAAAAGTGAAAGGTCCCACAGAGTTCATAAGCTAGTGAATAATAAAAGCTCCACACTGGACCTTTCTGTCTGCTGTAAAAATGGCCTGTCTGTGACATGAATATGATTCTTGCTGTGTTTGTGTGTGTGTGTGTGTGTGTGTGTGTGTGTGTGTGTGTGTGTGTGTGTGTGTGTGTGTGTGTGTGTGAGAGTGTGCTCTCTATGGTAACTAGATGAATTATTCACTGTTTACTGATGAGGAAGCATTTAGGCTCCCAGGAGTAGTGCTCAGAAGCAGGCCTCAACTCTCTCCTTGTGCCCTCTCTCCGTCTTTATCGTTCTCCTCATCTCCTCATCTCCTCATTCCCTCTTTACCGCTCACACCCATCACACTTTTATCATCCCACTCCATTACCAAAGCTGTTGTAAGAGATACTCTAGTTTAAGGGTTTCTTTGCTTTAAGTAAATCATCTCTGTCTGCCTTATTCCACTGACCTAGTTGAGAAAAAATCTTATGATGGCAAAATCTAAATGTTGAAAAGCAGTAGAGAAACCGATTTGCTTGCATTAGGGAAGAAGGATGGGATTCAGCTCTTCCTCTTTGGGAATGCCTTAGCTGAATTAGCATCACTTCAATGACTAGACTTAGATATACAAATATACTCTCAAATGCACAAATCACTGGAAGCCAAGTTTAATCCTTCTCAACACACCCAAGGTGCACACAAATGAAAAAACAGTTAATACACACACTAATCAAGCTCCAATTACCAAGAGGAGGCTTTTACACATGGGGACCAAACTTCCTTCATTTAATTGGTCTGCTGAGAAAATCGCTAAGCTGTTCACATCTGCAGGGAAACACACACAAACATATGCACACGCACACACAGTCACTCTGAGCCAATCAGTACAGAGCTCCATTGGCAATGTGCACAGTTCCATCCTTTCCTTTAGCCATCCCTTATCCCCTGGTTCATCCCTCGCTTTCAGCTCCATCGGTCACATTACCACAGCCAGGGACCCCAATCCCTGGAACAGAACCCCACAGACACACATGCACACACACACATACAGCACACTTAACCAAGCCCAGCTTCCACCATGACCAAAACCAAAGGTCCAAGCCTTTTTTTTTGCCTATTTGTATCTTTCCTGTGTTGTTTGTGGTGTTTTGTATGTATGTATATGTGTGTGTGTGTGTGTGTGTGTGTGTGTGTGTGTGTGTGTGTGTGTGTGTGTATTTGGAGTTGGGTGGTTTCCCATCCGGAGCAGCCGTTGTGCTGCTTATTAAACAAAGCCTGTCTAAAGCTGCCCTAATCCTTTCCCATAGCTATCCCTGACACACACACACACACACACACACACAGATTTCTGTGCAGTTACTGAAGTCCAGCGCTCAGCAACACATTCTGTCCTCTCTCAAACCCCAACAGTTCGAGGCTGAAAGAGGGGGAGAGAGCGAGAGAGAGAAAGGGTGATGGATGGAAAGGAAGACTTAGTTATGCACACATTCATACACACACCTCCACAGAGTACATCGTTTCTTTAGGGTCTGGCGGCTGGTTGCACATCTGGGATTGAAGATAACCCTCACTAGTAGCATTTTGTGTGTGTGTGTGTGTGTGTGTGTGGGTGTGACGATTTTATGTGCTTTAGAACCCCCATCACCCAGTAGGACCAGCACCCAACGCAGCTCTGTCAACCAAAAGTCTGCTTCATGTAACAAATGGTTTTTTTTTTGTTAGCATGCATTAATCTCATAATAAAGGTATAAGAAAGACTGTCTTTCAAAATTAATATTGCACAAACCATGGTGCTGATAAACCAGGGTGGGTGAAGAACGGCCTGTGGACTCATACACAAGTGAGAGTCCATGAAATCGTCTACTTTCACCTGCATTTTTAAAATCTATGCTAGTAAGCCAAAAACCAAAACCCTCAATGGTTTTGAATTGTAGGAACCTATATTGGCAGTATTGAAAAAGAAAATGTACGTGCTTTACAAGAATACTACTGCTCAGTAATCAAGCTACTTCATGGCCTATTGAGCCAGAGAAGTTATGCAGGTTGATCAAAGAATGAAAATCATGAGCTCCCTTATAGGGTGTAGATGATCACTGAATATCCTATGTGTCATGTGATTAAAAGAAATAGCAAAACAATAACTATGGAAGATGCCCACACCATTATTAACACCAGGGAAACTCATGTTGTTTACATTTGTGGTTCCGACCCTGATTTAGTTCAACTGTTGAATACAAAGAGAAACAACATTGTGGTCTCTCTTCTAGTGTGTTATAGGTTCATTTCATCTCACCTGTGCCCCATATGTTGCTGCCATGGATCACCTTCAAGAGAAGCTACAACAGAACCTTCCAGACCTGCCTTACAATAAATGGGAGCTGTCCGACATGTGAGCCCACCTAGAGTATTGTTTCTGTTTCAGAGGTAGATGAAAGGAGACACTAAAAGTTGTGCTGTCCAGGAAATTAATACACTGTTAAAAAAAAAAAAAATGATGGGGAAATTACTGCAGTACACTCTGTGTACACACTTTTTGTTAGTACTCACACACAGGCCTAAAATACACACACATGCTCAGGACCTATACATGCAGAGATGTCAGAGTGAGTGGGCTGCCAGCTGAACCAGCGCCCTGGACCAGCGCGGTCGGGGGGTACGGTGCCTTGCTCAAGAGCACCTGGGAGATGATAAATGGCTGCATTTAAGTAACTCAATATATGCATGTATAAGAAGACAAACTCTAGAACATAGGGATGTGTGAACGTTTTCAGATATATCACAGGAACTGGATGAATTTGTGGGTAATTCAATCAAAAATAGGGATTGACTAAATTTTTAAGTTGTACTTTTGGGTTATTGCTTACACACTAAAAGTGAATGCTTAGACAAACGCATGAAAACCCCTAACATTTGTAACGATGCCTTAAATAAAGACACCAAAAAGTACAAACACATTATTTAGCAAATTCTGCAACACACTTCTTGCTAAATATTACACACTGTTTCTTACATTAGAAGCCTTGTTCAACAACAAAAAAAACTATTGTATCATTAGAAAAACACTTCTCTTGAAAATGCAAAACACTATCTGAAATTGGCAACACACCCAGACAAATGATCACCCTCAGCGCCGCAATTTGTCTAAAACGAGTTTTCTATCACCATGCAATCCTAGGTCCCTACCATACACACAATTACATTTCTGGATGCACTACATAATGTAGTTTAACAGGATGGACCACAGCAGTCCAGGTGTGTTAGTTTCCACTGGGCTGCTCTGGTCCCGGACTGGTTCACCAACCACAATACTGTAACTTCACAGTTGTATACTTGGCCCGTTACTCCCCATTTCTCAGTCCAATGGAGCATTGAGCTTGGTGTTGGAAAGTGTACAACTGATGCCTTTCTATTTTTGCATTCATTGAATTGTAAGTAGATGTTTTGTACTGGAACAATCTTTTACAAGAGCCTGTCTGAGAAAATAGGTATTCCAAATACTAAAGAGAGCAGGGTTTTGTGTAAAGTACATCAGTGTGTTGTTGCTTCTTTGAAAGAGTAATTCAAGTGGTACCAGTGTGTGTCATGTTGTTGCAAAAATGCCATTTTGTACCTGTATCTTGATTGCAGAGTCTCATCTTGACATAGAAGTGAGATATTTAAGGGTTGTGTCTTATTTAGTTTGTGTGAAGAGTTTTGACACAATGAGCGACATTCCTCAACATGTGTGTAAGCAATCAGCAAAAACTGTAATGCTCTGCAATGCCTGCACACTTTCAACCGTTTGCAGGTAAAATCCTCTTTATTTTCATTCATATGTTTCACCTTGACAGAGTGCAGAGTCTGTGGACTGCCTGACGCCTGATAAGTAAGTCGTATCTCTACTTGCGTATAGATGTATTTACTTTACTGTCAGGTGTGTGTGTGTGTGTGTGTGTGTGTGTGTGTGTGTGTGTGTATGTGTGTGTGTGTGTGTGTG
>NC_048411.1:13521531-13534643 GCF_013103735.1 Etheostoma cragini | reverse complement strand
CGCGCACACACACACACACACACACACACACACACACACACACACACTAAAGTAGAGTTGATTTGACTAGGGCTGGGTTTGAGGAGCTGCTTCAGACACAAACATCACAAATAATCTCAATGCATCCCAATGAAGATTCCTCAAAATGGACGCAGCTTTCAAACACACATGCACACATCTTACACACTCTAATAAACGCTCATACTCAGAGCTGTCTCTTCAATAAGTGTGTATTATGTGTTTGACCAGGAAGAGTATTGGCCACAGGCACCTCTTTGTTTCAAGACAAAGAGCGCGTGAAAAAACATCATTAGTCTGAGGCTGCAGGACACACACCCTTACACACACACGCACACACACAGGCAGTTTTCTAGATGCTAATACTATTGCCAGCAGGAGTTCTGGGCCACAGTGAGGCAATCACTGAACACACAGTAGGAAGACCACTTCTCTCTGACACAGAAGCAGCAGCATTTCTACCACAATTGAATATTTATTAAAGTGACAAAATTAAAAATGGAGGTAATGAAAAGGGGGGGTGGAGAATAAAATGAGAAAAAAAATAATGTGTACACAACTATTGTCCAGCTTGTACAAAGCCACAAAAGAGAGTCCCCTCTGTAACCTTGTCCTCACGAGTCAAGGCATAAATCACAGTAAATTGTGTTTGTTCACTATAAAACAACCATGGTGCGACACGGAATCGTGTAGTCAGCACCTATGTGCACGTAACCTCTTACACACACACACACACACACACACACACACACACACGTTAGCCTGACCTCTCTCCTCTTTAAACTCCTCTCAACTGACATCAGCTTCACGTAAAGCTCTGACATCAGCTTTTTGAGTCCAGAATATCTAATAAAACCACGTTTAAGTCTGGATAAAATCATTTTATAGAGGTGTTTGCCTCAGCTGTTATTGATGCACTTGCAGCATCACCGTATTGCAGCCAATAATAAGTCTCTCTCACCACCACTGTTTAAACTCTCCTCTCTCACACTTTTCTTTATTCTGTCTTTCCCTCTCTCTCTGCATGACTGCATGGTGTAATCCCGGTCAGGCCAGAGGAATGTTCCGGTGTTGTTCTGGTGTCTGAGCCTGTATATACACACACACACACACACACACACACACGCCACACTGGGAAAGCAAAGGACAGCATCTCCGACACATGCACACAAAGAAGAGTTGTGCTACTATAAGCACCACAGAGCAGAGCGTCAGGGCCGAGTGGAAAACCACAGGAGAGAGGTGATGACAAAGAGATGTAACACCTCTGCGGTCCTCCTCCTCCTCCTCCTCCTCCCTGACTCTCCTCCCCTCCCCCATCGTTCATTCCAAGGCATCAAGGTCAGACCGTGTTACAAATGAAGCACTGCTCCACTCCTCTTCTATCCACTCTACACACACACTCTCACATAAACACACAAAGGCTGATGAACGCCCGCTGCTGAAACTCACTTCATGCTGTGACATCATTTATACGACATACAGTCCACAGTGACATCATTAATAAGAGCTGGGGTGCTGACTCTTCCGTAATGGCTCTCTAAATATGACAGGTTTGACATATTGTCCGTGGTGGTCCTGTGCATGCGTGTGTTTGTGTGTGTGAGTGTGTACCTGTCTAGCAGAGAGGCATGTACATACACTGGTGCCTGATTTACACTGCAGGCTGCTGTTTGCAGGGAGCAAGCAAATGTCAGCCAGAGCAGGCTCCCTGTCCTTTTTAAGCAATTAGGGAAACAGTTTCTGTCCCACCTTGCAACACATCCTGACACGCAAACACACACACACACACACACACACACACACAGTTTCCTGGTTGGTGGCCTAAACTGAGCCGGAAGATGGATTCTGAATAATTAGGGAGATAATTGCCCAGGCAGGGGAGAAAGAGAAGATCAATGGCTGATATTTGAGGGTGTTTGTGTGTGTTCCTGTGTGTGTGTGGGAAGGGGTTGAAGTTTGGAGGGCAAATGTATGTATTGATTATCTTTATGTTTATGTTTAGTTGTTCTTAATCTAAGTTAAACCATAACTAACATAGCGTACACACACTCCGACATTGACATACATACGAATATCTGTAAATAGAATAAATACAGTATATGTGGTAGTAAATGGTAGTCAGTGAGAGTGGTGCGGAAGTAAAAAACTTAAATGTGTTTTGAAGTAGTGTACACATAAAAGGCAGTGCTACGGAGGAGGGTTTCATCCTGTGTCTTTGTTCAGCCTGACATCAGTAGAAACACACTTCCTTGCCTTTGTTTGGTAGACAGGAGGGATGGAATAGAAAAGAGAGTGATGCAGGTGGGGGGAGAATGTAGCAGGTCAGACTGCACCTGCTAAGCAACGGATATATTGTCATGGCAAGGCTTCCTGCCCTCATTCTTTCTGACACACACGCACACACACACACACACACACACACACACACACAGACACATACACACACACACACACAAATCTCTGACAAAAGCTTGATCAGAGCCTCCTGTTTCCTCTTAAACTTCTTCCAAATCTTTGTCTCTCTCTCCTCTCCTCCTCTCCCCTTTCTTCTCCCCTCGCTTCTTTCAAAGGTGAGCACACGTCAGACTGACAATCAGACTGGAGCGTGCATGTAATTAGCACACACATGCGCTGACATACATACATGATAAGTCGCCTACACCTCCCATGGCAGGCAAACATTGAGCCTCACTGACATTCATGTCTATCATATATATCTCCTGGCAGAATACAAAAAAGCATGGTTGCCCCGGCAATCTGGGACTTCTTTTCTTCACATTTTCTCTGTGCCATGCATTTAGATTTCCGTCCTTAAGCACACAGCCCCATTCACAGTCCCTGCATTTAGAATCATTAATTTAGTATCTAGGCTACCAACAAAGGCAAACAACTGGGACGGCATCACTACCATCACTATTAATAGAATAGCTGCTCTGCAGTGCATATTGTAAAGAGTTATTATAATATGTGGAGCGGGCACAGAGGAAGGAAGATCCTAAAAGAGGAAGAAGAGAGGAAGGATAAGAGATATATTAAAGACAGAGGGGTAGCAGCTGTGGGTGTAATGCTGTACCAGATAGGAGGTGGCAGGTCAAAGCCTGGACTCGTCAGACGCATCTCCATATGAAAGGAGCTCTGTGCCACTCTAAACACTACATATGCATTTGTAATGCAGCTCAAACACAGGACTGGGAATTCATCCACCGCCACATGTGAGTGTGTACGTGTTTAAGCAGGTGCTCAGAGGACAAATGGTAATCAATCTGAATTCAACGAGTTCTATCTCCACCTGGCACACAACATACCCACCGACTCAAGCGCCATCCCTGAATGGGACAGATCATCTTTTTAAGCGTCCATCGAGCCATGTCTCACAAACAACAAAGGAAACGGAGCTGTGATAACTAGGTGTCCTCCCCTCTCATTAAAGCTAAACTGATTTTAAACATGACGTTGTGATGTCTGAATTAGCTTCTCACAGCATGCCACCTTCCCTGTTTGAATGATAAAAGAGAGAAATCTCCAGCAGCGCAGGCCTGTCTTTGTGTCCTGTCTGTCGGTTGATCCATGATCTCAGACTGGAACGATGCAGCCTGCAGTAAACCTGGCAGGTGATTGACAGCTAAAGTCAAAAACATGAAATATGTTATGTTTCAGCACCTCCGACCGAAGACACTCTTGGGAAGGATAGTTAACTTTAATGGTTTGTTTAGTTTGGAGACATACGTGGTGTGTGTGTGTGTGTGTGTGTGTGTGTGTGTGTGTGTGTGTGTGTGTGTGTGTGTGTGTGAGTGTGTAGGCCTAAGTGTGTGCCAGTGTGTTTTTTTGGAAGCGTGGGGGCATTTAAATTGCAACGTGGCTGTGTGGGCTGATGACTTCACGCTCAGTTAATGGGCTAACTTGGTCATATCCGTGCAACACTTACTTCCACAGGCAGACATGGATCTACCACACCCACATAGAAACACACACCTGCTTACAACAAAATCTAAACCTAAAGTCTGCTTCACCAGATGTAACTTTCTTTCTTCCAAGTTTTCATGGCCAGACAGGTGAGTATGTGTGGACTGTAAAATAAACAACAACCCAAATGTCTAAAAAGCACTGCTGAATGTATATCATGGCAAAAGAGTGAACAACCTTGTTGCAAAAAAGCACCTTCTAGCTTACCAAAGCGTTTTATGGATACAAGCAACCTGCTGGGGAACTTTTTTCATTCATCTCCAAAGGCATGTAGCACATTTACTTTTCAGAGATGATAAATCTGAGTTTTAAATAGCGCTAGCAGTTTCACTTGGAACTATCAGACTTGATGGGCAAATAACTTTTCAGGAGCGTAATAATGTTCATGGATGGAAGCAAGAAAAAATGGTAACCACACACAGTGACAAAAAATGAGAAATAACACCATTATGTTGTCTCAGCAAAACACAGAGGGCCATAATGGCATACTCTGCTAAACACATTAACTTAACATTATATTGTCACAAGGTGGTTGATACCCTATTAACTATGACCACTATTACTGTACCGTAGGAGCAGTATGATGTGGGGTTCTGCTGCTGTAGATGTAAAAGACATTGAGGATTTACACACGCGCACACACATACACACATACACACACATACACGTTTACACACTGCAGTTTATTAGTTGTGTTTTTTCCTTTTTTCTGTCCATAAACAGATCTGTCAGAACAACAAAACACAACAGAATGGTAAATCCAGTTATCCTCCATCCACAGAGGAAATGACCTGGACCAGACTATCTCTCCCTGTGTGTGTGTGTGTGTGTGTGTGTGTGTGTGTGTGTGTGTGTGTGTGTGTGTGTGTGTGTGTGTGTGTTTGTGTGTGTGTGTGTGAGAGCAAAATGGGGTAGGGATAAAGCCAAAGGGAGAGAGTTTGCCGCTGATGCTCATGTGTTATTCATGAGTGCGCAGAGAATTTGTGGAAAAAAGCTCTTTCAAACATTAGGCAGAAGAGAGGACAGCAAAGTAAGTAAGAGTACGTAAAAGAAAGCAGCGAGGCTGAAAGTATGACTTCACTTGGCTTTTTGCTGTTTTATCTCTCTACCTCTATCTTCTACACTCTCTTTTGTCTCCATTCTGAGGCAGAAAGATGGAAGACAGCGGTGTTGGAGACTGAAAGAGTCCCAGACAATTGTGACTATTGTGACAATTGGCAGGTTAATATCCCAAATAAACTAAAGACGTCGATTGCACCCTCACTGCCCATAAGCAATACCCACCCAAGTCTTGGTCATAGTTACAACAATACATGTAGATAAACCTGAATGCTAAATCAAACCCACAACACTAAAAGCCGGGTAACATAAATGCACACCCAAAACATTAATAGAACATCACAAAGCATACTTTTATAAAAACAGGAACGGTTCAAAACCAGTCCCATGTGCCTTTGCAGTGCTTCAGCGCAGTGTCCTGTAAGCCAGTGTTATAAACACAACTACGCTAAAGTTAAAGCATACAAACCCCTGTGCATTCCCTGTATTACACTACTACTTTTGTTGCTATGACCTCCTTCTCCACCTTCAACATTCATATACTTTTTTGAATGTTCTGCTGAAGCACTGTGGTTGCTCACTGTGTCTGTCTGTTTGGTTTGTTTGTCATGGTAATCAAAGGCAGTGTTAGAAAAGGGGAATGGGTGGTTTGGGAGTGGACTTTAAAAAAATCTGTCTCCATTAAATATATTGACAATGTAGCAAATTATATTTGTCAACACGGAGCCTGCTACACAGTGAGAGTGACCTCACAGAAAAAGTCAAAGCAGAAGAAATAATTGATGCTTAAATGCCAAAAAGAAGCTGCGCATATTGTTACATTATGGCAATTGGTGGTGCAACAGAGAAGCTGCTTTTTCTTTTACATAAACTATATCATTGTGTCAACTATGACATCTTTTAGTGTCATGGCTCTGTTGGAACCAATGGACGACTACAACCTAAATCGATAACACATTGTGGACGATGGCAAAATGTATTACATGCAAGCGTGAAATTTCTATATTTTGATTGCCGGGCGTGTTTCTGTTGTCAACAACAACGCGTCACCAACTGGGAAACTCTGTTAGCAAAATCTAGCCCCAGTTTTCCACCTCTGAATCCCAGATGAAGTGAAGTGAATAAGGACGTTATTGTGTGTGCCCGGAGAGCCCAGTTGGTAGAGCGTGCGACCATATATAGAGGTTTACTCCAGGTCCAGGGTTCGACTCCGACCTGCAGCCCTTTGATGCATGTCATACCCTCTCTCTCTCCCCTTTTATGTCTTCAGTTGTCTTTTATTAGTTCACCTTGACTAAAATGTCAATTCAGACACAGGGCTCTGTCTGTCTGGCCTGTCTGGCCTGGTTTACAAGGGCAGGGTTTGTTTAATGTGTGCATAGAGATAGATAGAGATCTATTTATTGTTGTTAATATGACACGTTCAATTTTCTACCATTATATATATACAACTGTCTTATATTACTCTTAATTACTACTACTAAAGCCTTGCTTGACTAAATGGTTGAACTGTCATTTAGTTATAAAGATAGTCATGCTAAGATAATAATTATACAACTTATAAGAATTAATATATAATAATTAACTTAACATATGTTATTACATTATATAATTATATCTGTGTGATTTTTCACTATATCTGAGATGATTAGTGTATGGCTAAAAACTATAATCTGATCAGTTCAGCAACTAGAGCTGTCCAGTGACTTGCCTGAGCAGACTGCAAATAAAAATATATGTTTACATATCGGTAAATGAAAATATATGATCAAACCAATGTTGCCAACAAATTCTACATTTAATTTCTTAATTGGAGGTCGATCAACAACACGGAAAACTTGTTCGGGTCACTGTCTACAACATTTGATACATTTTTTAAATGACAGTAATGTATTGATATGCCACGTGTGGAAAATATAATTCTTTTTGTAATGTATTTATTTTGTAACCTCTCAGTGAAATATCCATAGGTTGAGCTTTTTATTGTGAAGGGTAAAGCAGAAGTGTTTAATTCTGACAAAAGAGAAGAGGTGCAGTCTCGGTTTGGAAGTTGAAATCCTTGTTTTTTTAAGATGGCCATTAATTCAGCAATCTCTAAACAGCTGTCGGATCAAAACCTACGGTTGTCATGCAAGGTTACGAATCATATTATAATGCATCCTCAGAGCGGTTTTACCAAGGATTATGTGTATGCGTTCAGGCTATCCATATCTACCTCCCTAGAGCCCACATTAGCCTACCTAAAACCCCCATCACCCGCCGCCTATGAGGCAGGGGAAGAAAGAGAAGCACACAGGGAGAATTTGAGGAGAAGAAGGGAAAGGAAAGAAGAGGAACTAAACTGGAGTTGGATAAACAATTAAGCTAAGAGGACTGAAGGAGTAAAGACGGGGCTCAGGGAGGCAGACGGACTAAATGAGGGCAGTGTAATGTTCCAGGTGTTACATCTCAGCGTTAAAACAGAGCAGGAGAAACATGTCGCTGTTGTCTTTTTGATCCACTGGGAGACAGTCTGACTGACTGACATTTGAAAAGGAAACTGACACCAAACTGGCTCAATTAACCCTTGGGAAGGCTTACGATTGGAGATAAACAAACAACTACACAATGCTGTACAAACACAATGTATATTAGTATGCAAATATGAAGAAAAATAACAAGACTTTGTCTACCTAATTACAAACACTGAATGTATTAGTTGTGCCCAACGCTGAAAGAGCAGTACGGACTGAGATATCTGTTTCTACCTGTGCATTAATTACAAAACCACTGGGCCTATTCCATTTGTTTTTTAAATCATGCTTATTTCAAAGCTTATCTTAGCCCTTTTTTGAGCTGCTGCAAGAAAAATTAATTAATTAATTTCCCAGTCAATACCAGTAATTCATTTCCCTTCCCGCATAATAGGATTTTTAATTGCAGTGATTGGTCCCAAGTGGTTGCGGCAGGGCATAATGTTCAAGACAAATGTTCTTATTATAGTTTTTCTAAGTATGAAAAAAATGGTCAAAGCAATCAAATGCACAATCCCTGTCAAACACTGATAAGGTCAACTAACGTTTTAATGCAACGTTCATTAAAGGGGAACTACACTGAATTTACATTTCAAATTCTGTTAATAGGCCTTGGGGAGTACTACTGCATATGTGGAGAATGTTGTATAAAGCATTTTGTGGCTCCAGAGAAAGCTGCATTCAATCTGATAAATCTTGGGGTGTGGAGCTTAAAAGAATTGAGCTTAGCAGACCTCTGTAGTCAGCTCCTCGTCTCTGCTTGAGGCTAGCCATGGATGTATATAGAGAACTGGATAAAGCATTCCAGACGGAGCCCCCTTGCTTCCTATGAGGGTTGCTCAGTGGCGCATGACACTAAAAAAGTTCATATTACCCATAGGATCAGCACTACTTTTCCACTGCGTGGCCAAGCAGGCACCCTAACTTGAACGGCGATTGAATGATTTAATCGTGCAGCTCATCTAAACTTTCCAAATGTTATCGGATTGAATTGATCAAATTCTGATAGTGAAATAAGTCATTTCCCAGGGGTTGTGATGCTCAAAAAAATGTATCCACTGATTTACAGACGTCTCTTTTACCATGTGTAGTGTGTCTAAGTGTAAAAGTATTTTTGGGCCAAAGGGCATAACGTGACGGACACGGAAGTAGTAATTCCACCATTTGGAACTCATCAACCACATCAAGTTGGCTTTAAAGGTTGGCACACTTTCTAGTGCCCTGAGACTACATTAGCCATGATTAGCACAAGACTCGGAATCTCGGTCGGTGTTCAAGTTTTGTGGGTAATGTAGGCAACAGGTTTTTGACAAGGGAGAAGAAGAAGAAAAAATATGATATCACTGGTTCTGGTACATCTATTGATACTTTTTATAGAAATTGTCTACAGTGAGTCTTTTATAGTGTAGTGCAATGCTAAATCAGCGCAGTATTCTTTCAAGACACCTCTAAAATAACAATAAAATTTCAAGACACATCATCTCAAAAAGCCCCTGCTTTTATATGTATGTTTGCACAATGCTGGAAAATAAAACAAACTGTTCTGCTTCAGGCTTTGTTGCCCATTTTTCCATTTCACTACCGCCAACACACTCAATGCACTAAACCTGCATCTGGAGCACAGCGAGAGTGTGTCTGTGAGGTCAGTCCCATAAAAATACACCAGCAGGTGCTTTCTACAGTACATCACACAAAATTACACATTCAATCAGACCCAAACACACACATTAAATCCACACATGCATGGTTGAGCTGATACAGCCTGATGTCTGATTACAGAGCTCATAGAATAAGTCACCTCTGAGGGAGAAAGACAGATAGACAGAAAGACTTCACTCTTATTTCTCCCTTTGCTCCTTTGAGTGCGTAACAGTACGGATTAAATAAAGTGTTGTGTTTGGCACAAGGCACAGCATAAACCATTCATAAAACTATGAGGTAAGACGTATAAATGTAGAAGCTCCAGACTCACTCTCTCCAGATGTCTGTCTGATTAAGATGATACACTGTAATGCTTCTTGGTTCTGCCAGGGGGGTCTGGCGAGGACTTTACTACAAGCCCTCTGATTGGCTGGCCTCTGGATGACCTGGAGCTGCTGGGAGTCTTGAGATGTCATACACAAATCTGAGGAGAGCGTCACATGAAGTACCATGATGCTCTAAGGTTACAGTGTCTGGGTTGATGGTTGCAAGATAGATTATTGCCCTATTTTACAGATGGGGCAAAAAGTGGGTCAAGTGCCTGGCTGTCACTGTTGGGAAAAAGTGTGTCATTGTTACCGTGGTTGCTTGTGTGACAAATGTGGATGTGCAGTTTTTTTCTCATCTCAGTGCTTCCAGGTGTGTAAGCACTGATGTGTACACCTTCTACTACTGCTAAACCAGCTGGAAGCCCTGCTCACAGCAGTCCAGCGTTACCTCGTAAACATGCCCACTGAACAAAACATTTACCAGACGTCATCAACAAAATAATTTGTCCAAAGACAGCAAAATCAAAACATATTATTTTTAACGTTTCCCCTGAGAGGCAAACAGAGCCTATAACGGTCTCTCTGACTGGTTTATTTCAAATAGGACGCCTTTAAGTGCCTCAGATAAACCAGAGGCGTCCATTAAATCAGAAGAGATAAATATAATCACAGAATATCCGACAACACAAACACAAATGTCAAACAAGAGGAGGTGGTAGTGAATAATGACGGACATCATTATTATTTGTGAATGGTCATATTTTACCACAGCTGAAGAAGGGGGATGTGATGTGTGTGGGTGTACATGAGTGATGGCCTGAGCAGGTGGCTTTTTGGGACAGAACAGAGAAGAGGGAATTCCACACCCACACACACAATCAGGTCGGTCCTTCGGGAAAACAAAGATACCAGTTGATCTAAAATACTTAGACATTTTACTCTTGCCCAAAGCGGTAAGGGATCCTTAAGAAGGAAGGCATAATAAGAGATGAATTTAAGCCTGTTAATGAATGTATCAGAGTAGAGACAACCTGTGTTGTTTGTACCGGCTGGTCTATGAAAAAGAGTGATATCATGAGCAATTGGGGCAGCAACCTCACAGTGGTAAGGGTAGAAACAGGTATTTTGTAAAAAGTACTAATGTTCAACATGGCTGAACAGAAGAAAACCCCTAGCAAATACCAAAATATGGGAACTGAAAATGCAGAGAAAAGACAATAACATAATTTGCATAGTTTATTACTGATCACTAGGTAGTGCAGCAAAAAAAATACCTAAGCAACAACCATCAATCACCACTAAACATGGACTGCCACTTTCATGTTCAATAATAGATCAACCGTGATGTGGTTCTGAAATTGCAACATTGACTGATATTTTTGACAAGGCTGAAAATTATTAGAGAATGTCTGCCTGCAGATCTGTTTTCCCCCCAACTATTTACAGATAATTATGAATGATCTATTGTACATCAACCTGTCAATCTGACAATCCATCTTAACATATAACATATTGATGGACTACCATTCATCCATCCATACATCCACCTAAACATTCATTAATCCGTTCATCCATCTATCCATGCAGGCAGTGAGCTGTTCTCCCACGGGGGAGTCTCAGCTGCCTCCTGCAGCCCTCAGACATGTTTTAATGGTGAGCCTGAACTATATAGACTCCCCTGGCTCTCCTACACACACACACTCACACACACACACACATACACAAATAACACACATATTTACTTAGCCTCCCCCTATCCCTTAATATTCATATACCATTTCAGTTTTCAAATACTGATTTCTACTTGCACGTAAAACCTCTTTGTTCTTTCTTATTCATCTTAATCCCTGTAAACACTGGTTATTTTGCCTCTGTAGCATTGTCTTTTGTCATGTCATTCTTTTGTTCCTTATCTCTCTACCCACCAGCCAGTTTCTCCTGATTTCCCTTTTCTCTTCTTCTTCAACACCACCCCTCCTCTGCCCTAACCTTCTTTTCCATTGCTTTAACTCATTTTCACATTTGATGAATGACATTTTAGTAATGTCATGCTGCCATGTCCGGATGTCTTTGTGTAGATGTGAGTCATGTGAGGACAGTATGGGTGTGACAGAAAGAGGCAGACTCAGAAAGAGAGGAAGAAGTTAAAAATGACCAGCACAGATGGAAGGACACCTGGTCTGTAATGGTGTTTTCAGATGCTCTCTCTCTCTCTCTTTCATGCCTTCATGGAAGCGCACACACAGTTACTTCAGAGAAGCAAACCTGGGAACAACATGAAGGACCATCCTCCTCCCATGGTGCAATTGAGGCAGAGTGATGGATGGGATGGGGAGAAATGGGAGAGAGATAAAACGACAATATTGAGCCATGGAGGCAGCTCCAAAAGGGAGAAGAGGGAAGTCAGAGAGAGAGAGAGAGAAAGTGGGGGACAAACAGGGAGGGGTTCACACATTTGGCAAGTGACTAGCTGTGATAAATCCAGCACAGGGGGCTTATATTTGTTCATTCGTGTCTTTGCATGTGGTGAGTGTGGTCTTGTACAGCCACAGGGACAGACGGGGAGATATGTATTTAGGCCAAGAGGTGCTCATAGTCCACATGAGGGGTTGTGGCTGGACCCAAACTTGAGCTGCGTTAGGATTCTTGTGATGCTGCGTTTGAAGTCCAGCACATATTTAAATACAGTCACAGAAACCCCAGAACTCCGTGAGGAAAGACTTAGGGTGTCAAACATGTAACCTTAAACGTGATGCAGTCAACCATATTTAACCAATTCTTTACAAAAAAAGGAACAGAAATGGGAGCCTGGGTAGCTCGCCTGGTAGAGCAGGCGCCCACATATAGTTTGACTCCGCCCTGCAGTCCTCTGCTGCATGCCAGTCCCCCTCTCTCTCCCATTTATGTCTTCAGCTGTCCTATATAAACAAAGGCCTAAAATGGCCCAAGAAATTATCTTAAAAATAGAATCAATTAACAGAATCAAATTGTATTCCTACGTTCTAAAATGACCCACAGGAGTGTAAAATAATAATAAATTAGAGACCCTTGCACAACAGGATATACAACACACAGGAACGTTTTCTGTCCTCAAACCTAAACCAGAGAACAAAACGGTCAAAGATTTAAACGTTTTGTTTGCATTTGAAACAATCCCAGTTTTGAAATGTTACAACACCAAAACTACTTAGTTAAGTTTAGAAAAGGATGTCGGTTTGGGTTCAAAGTAGACGTCCCTTCGATTTTGGATACACGTGACGTAGAACGTGACATAGATCCGTTTGTTTCGTGAAGTTTAAAAATATTAAATAATTAAACTCACCGTCCACTTTTTTTTTCAAATGGGACATGAACCCTGACGTCTTGGGTGTACGTCCTGTGTTAGTTTGACCCATCGATCTCCACAACCTGCATTGGAAATGTGACACTTTACGTCACCTTACTTTCTGTTTTGCTCCCGTCATAATTGCTCAGGCCACTAGAGGGGTCGCCACTTTAAATGTAAATGTACACTCACCGGCCACATTATTAGGTACACCTGTCCAACTGCTCGTTAACACTTAATTTCTAAGCAGCCAACCACATG
>NC_048411.1:13512241-13521431 GCF_013103735.1 Etheostoma cragini | reverse complement strand
GGCAGTTCTGAAGGCAAAAGGGGGTCCAACCCGTTACTAGCATGGGGTACCTAATAAAGTGGCCGGTGAGTGTAGATCATAATATATATGTCTGCCTTAACAAACTTGTGTTCTAGCTGTGTGCTGGCTGTTTCCAGTGTTTCCAGTTTTCATGCTACGCTATGCTAATGCTGGCTGTAGCCTCATGTTGAAACAACAGATATGACTCTTGATGAGAAAGCTTCAAAACGTACTTTCCAAAACATCAAACTATCTCTTAAATGACTTATTCTGATATCAAGTAACAGTAGACTCCATAGGCCGCAGCAGCCCCCCTTGAGTGTGCAATTTTAACATAATAATATGTGTTTTTGAAAAGTAAACTTTGGTATCAACATGTCAATAATACAATTTTTATTTACTTCAAGTAGAGAAAAAAATGAAGGCTTCAAGCCACAGAGAGAAGGACATTGGTGGTGAATTTTCAAACAATACGTTTGTTCTCAGAAGACACAGGGCAGTACAGCCCAGCAGGCTAACACACAGCAAAGCCCATTACCAGCAGTTCAAATGAGGTTCCTGACACCATGCATGTCAATAAGGAGATGCTGAAGCCCAAGTGTGTAAAACACACTTAAATACAAAGATATGTGCTGTACATATACAGATCAAATAACCAAGAAAACACAAACACAAACACACACACACACACACAGACACACACACACACACACACACACACACACACACACACACACACACACACACACACACACACACACACACACACACACACACACACACACACACACACACACACACACAGACATAGAAAATCTGTTAACTCACCAAAATACAAGCAATTATGTGCACACTATCTCATTATGAGTGATTCTCTACAACATAGCCTACAGGTGTTATTAACATTTCAAACATGTAAAATATGCAAACACTCTGCCACGCTATGGGGGCAAGTAGCTGTTGCTCATTTTACACACTTCTCCAGTTGCTCAGCTGGAACAGTTTTTCATCTGTCACTGTTCCACGACCACGGCTCTACCAAAACAAACACCTTGTCAACAACTTGCACTTTCACATTTACATTAACACACAGACAGCACAGCCAATGCAGCTCAGGAAAACCAATTTCAGAAAAAAACATCTCACACATGAAAGATGGTATTAAATGAACATTTTCTGCTCCCATCATCTTTCCTGACCCTCTTGGAGAGTGTCCAGCCTTGTGCCCAGCAAAACCAATCTGTTCTTATTTCATTTCATCCCAATCTATTCTTTCGCTTGGGTGAACTGACCACAGAGTGTTGTGTTTGTGAGTGTGTGTGTGTGTAAGAGTGTGTATGTGTGTGTGTGTGTGTGTGTGTGTGTGTGTGTGTGTGTGTGTGTGTGTGTGTGTGTGTGTGTGTGTGTGTGTGTCCATCACACCCAGTGGAGGTATATGTTCAGGGCCTCAGAATATGAGGTAATCAATCACATCATACTGCCTTAGATTAGAGCCACATCGATCTGCTCTCAGCACACACAAAATCTCTTCTTTCACTGCATTTCCACCACTCCACACAGCACCCCCTCTCGAGAGTATACACTACCACATGCACACATACCAGGAATATTTACTGAGGACCGCAGTCTGACACAGAGCGGTCCCTGTGCAGTAAACATCCAAGGTGGGATGATTTTCCCCGTGGGTGGCTGTTGATTTGTATGCTCCTTTCACTGTCCATCACCTTCGCTGCCCCCGTCCACAAAAGCAAACATTCATCCAGCACTCAATTTGACATTCTCGGGACATCATACATATTTTTACCTGTGCGTGTGTCGTCTTTTTATTGGCTACACATAATCATTTCTTTTATTAATGCTGTGTGTCGTCCCAATCGCTGGTCGGCGGAGGGATCAAGGTCTTTGCCCTGAGGGGAAGAAGAGAGAATGGAAAAGGCTGTGAGATGTGCAGCGTTCACAGAATCATTAAGTCTGAGCTCAGGCCTCTGAGTTTATGTCTGTGTGCATGTGTGTGAATAGTGCTTAACAAGTAATCATTAGCACTAGATATGCAGTGAGGGTGTCAGAGTGTTATCCAGGTATTGTTTGAAGATCCCGAGCTGTCTACCCTGTAGTGCAGGCTGGAGAAAATCAAAGCCCTGAACATCTAAAGTATGTGTATGTATAAGCATGAGCGATGTGTGTGTGTGTGTGTGTGTGTGTGTGTGTGTGTGTGTGTGTGTGTGTGTGTGTCTGTGTGTGTGAGACAAGCCTTCTCCTACCATTCCACTACACACAGCAGACAGAAATATACGCTACAGTCAGGTTGTTTTCCACCACCACTGTTTTATATTGCGAAACATATGGCAAGGAGAAAAATTCATTTTAATATTTGATTTAATAAGTAAGAGAAACTGCTTTGCAATTTCAACGCTGTTCTTCAAAATGAGAAACAAAATACGTGTGGATATTTAATTGAAATTGAATAAACATCTACATCTTGCAGCAGCTAAAGTAATAGAGCAATTTAACAATAGCTAACACACACCATGAATTTGATGTAGGGTCCCTAGCTGACTCTGCTTTGTCTTCTTTGTCAAAGCAATGAGTCAGCCACTAAAGAAGAGTTCAACATTTTGAGAAATATGTGAGTTCAATTTCTTGTCGCGAGATGGATGAGAAGATTGATACTACTCTCATGTTTGTACTTATAATACTTCCTTCAATTGAATTTTGCATTTAACAAGTATCATAAAAAGCAGACTAGAATAAAGATACACATAAAACTCACATTTTTCCATCTTTACAAACTTTTTTTCTGTTTTCCAGTAAATGTTGCAAGACCTGTCGCACATGTATCTTATCCTGCTTGACAGACTTGGAATAGATCAGGTCATCCAAATATACGAAGACAAATGTATTCAGCATATCCTGAAAGACGTTGTTAACCTGAGCTGGTTTTTGTTACACTGAGGTCCAGTCAGGTAGTTTTGCAGTCATTGAACATGCTAGAAGATACATCCAGCAGCAGATTAGCTTAGAACAAACACTAGAAACAGGGGGGAAATCTAGCCGGGCTCTGTCCAAAGGTATAAGAACACTGTGCCTACCGACACAACTAAAGTTCACTTATTACCATGTTATGTTGTCTGCTGCTGACTGGTTGGCTACATGTGAGAGGGATATCATCATATCATCTAACTCTCTGCAAGAAAACAAACATTAACAGTGTTGAATTATTCCTCTAAAGAGAAACACAATTTTGTCTATCATCCATCATACAGAGTTAGGTTTTTTGTTTTGATATTCCCACTGGAGCTTGAAGTTAGTGTAATATCTGATATTTCCTGGTGAGCAACAAGCTGAACAGTACAAGACCTACAGAGACAGCCGGCTGGATGAGTGACCAATGAAGTTCTTCTGGAGGTGCGAGGGTTGACCAATGAAAGAGCAGGACTGATTGAGGGTGATTTACGTTCCTGACATCTTTAACCAAATTACCCGGCATCCCTTGCGATGTGATTAGTTTGATGCACAGTCTTGATGGTTGCGTGTGTGTGTGTGTGTGTGTGTGTGGGGGTGTGTGGATGTGTGTGTGTGTGTGGTTGTGTGTCCTGCAGTGTGTGTTACTTCACTTTTCGCAAAGCAACTAATCATGCAGAACTGGAAGATGGATTTGGACACAACAAGTGAGATTCACAACTCCCAAACCGGAAAAGAAAAACATCTGTTTTTCAGATAGTCTGATATCTGCTGTCTCTGGCAGTTACCACAGTCAGCATGCCGACTGACCTGCCGCCGAGGCTTAGAAAACATGTTTAGGGTTTTATGGAGTAATCTCATCGATTGCTAGCCAAGGCGGCTGTCAGGACAATCTAGAAGCCTTTTAACAGCATGTGTTTTTGAGAGAATTTATGAGAGTCCAACATGATTGTGTTTACATTTTCTACCATTGCAACACAATTTTACACAAAATTCCAAACAATCTGAAGTCCAACACATATTAATTATACTGTGAGGAAAATACAATGAAACTCAGTCAGTGTAGACATAAATTTAAATAGCTGGCTCGCTGGGGACTACTAATGTCTTTTTCCCTAAACTAAACCAGTGGCCTCAACATTTTGGAATGAGCTGAGGAATTTAGCTATCACAAATATGTCCTTGTTCACTTTGAAATGAATATACAACCACATCCCATCAAGCTATCACCTTACAAATTGCTATCAAATAAAGAATATATATTAGGCATAATGTAAGGATTTGTTGTGGTTCATTGTAAGATGTCTCTCTACTGACACCAGCACAGTTTCTATTAGAGCTAACAGGCTCATCTGACTAGAAGCCTGCCTGATCCATCAGTTCATTTCAGCCACTCTGCTCTCTCAGCCCTGCTCTTAAAGACAGATAGTGGGAGGCTGTCTCATTTCACGCTTGCAGGAGTTAATGCTATTAAACTAGACACACAGATACACTCAAATGTGCACCCATTAAAACACACACGCACACACACAAGATGTAGCTGCTATCAGATTGCCCCGAACAACAGAAACCTCGGAGATAAAGAGCAGCTTTCCTGTTACAGTGATCCACTGCCATGTTCAGCCTCTAGATGAGATGTGTGCGAGTGTGAGTGTGTCGGTGGCTGGTCGAACCTTTGTGTATGAGAAAACATTTCGCCTGCACTGTGACTGACGGAGGACCAATCCCTCAGTGATCCCATTACAAGGGTCCGACAAGCAAGGATTGTGTGTGTGATATAGAGGATCATCTGTGAACTGCTGTTAGTTAGCAGCATTCTCTATCACTGTGACATGTTATTATCTGGCTAGGTCTCTTGCTACATTACTCATACTTACACACAAACCCACAGACGTACTCATGCACACAAACACACACGTAAACACAGATTTGTCTTGTAATTTTTGACTACATATGTTCTTTATTGTATACCCTTATTTGACCTTTTGACCAGACTTAAAAGAGAAGATTGACATCACTCCCTTATTTGGAACAAAAACTTAGCTTAGTTTAGCATAATAACTAAAAGCAAGAAGAAACAGCTACCGTGGCTCTGTTCAAACAGCACATCTAAACCTCACTAAGTGGGCAGTGGTAGCCTAAAGGTTATCTTTAACCTTCAGTCTACCACTGCAAAAGAGAGGTTGCCTCTCAGTGAACTTTCCTTGAATAAATAAAGGATAATAAGTGGCATGTAATATATTGCTTGTTTAATCACTTTAAAAACTGAAATGTAAAAATGCCAATTTGTGATTTTTTAACGAGTTGCGTGCTGGAACTATTTATTGACCAGGCACAGTGACTACCTGGTCTCTCTGTTTTTTGCCTGGCAACTTCACAGTGATGACAAGACTCAATGAAGTCACTGTAAAGTCCTAAGCCATTTAAAGATGTTAGGACTTAAAAGAGAAAAGCAAGAAAAACAAACTCCTTCTCAAACTCCCATTTTATTTAATAAGATTATGTTCACAGTCCAATAAAAACCATGATAACTAAACTTTTGGGGGGTTGGCTATGTGCCACTATAGCTAAAAGGGAAGTCCACATTGCTGGTCATACACACACAGCTCCCTAGACCATAATACTTAATTTAATCAAACCACACAAATATTATAATCAGTTAATGGGTTTGTATTTCACTCAATTCACTTATTTTAGTGGGGAAATGCAAAGTTACACATCCTGCATACAGTTTGTGCCAAAATATTATCTGTAAAATTCACTGTATTCAATTATGGGTGTGTCTGTTCCTTATTGTGTGGTAGTGGTACTTTTTTCCCACATCTACACTGCAACACATGTAAGAGCAAAAAACTTCAGAAAGAGAGAACAAGAACATCTAATGACTGAGGAAATAGTCCTTTGTGTAAGTATCTTTCTTGAAAACTGTATCAGCTGGGTTTGGAACAGGTTATGCCTTCCCTCCTCATATTTCTCCTAAGGCCCCTTGTTTATTTGCTGCTTGTACCGGCACCTGAAAGCAGATTATTGTTTAGGAGACTTGCAGCAGAACAGGCAGAGTAAGTAGATCTCTCCTCTGCTCTCATCTAATCAAATTTGATGTTTCCAAACACACAGCAGCTGGCTAAAGGCACAGCGATGATACCGTAGGAACAAAGCCCACGCTTGTTGTTGGAGACCTTCCTAAGCTTCTCCAATTCCTGCCTCAATTTAGCATTCTCTCCCTGAAGCTTAACTCTGGGAAACAACACAAGTGCAATTTAACAGGCTGACACTGTGAGGGTGTGCTTAGGTGCGTATGTGTATTACCCTCAAAATTGTTCACGCTCATCCTCTGTGGGCTGAAGGGGGCAAATCTCCCATGATCCCAAGTTTACTCTGCAGCAACACAGTAAAGGTATTTCAAACAAGACACGATATAAACAACCCTTTGAAAACAGCTTGGAAAATCTTTCTCCATCTTTCAGAAAGATGCATTACATTTTCAAATATGTACTAAAAATAACAATATAGTTGAGGTTTGCTGCTTAGGGGTTAGTTGAGTTTTCTCAGTTGTTCATCTTGTAAAAGACATTTTTAAATACATATTTTATACATGTGCTACGCAATTTGTAAATTAACTACAAAGATGTTGGGGGTCAACATAGGACTGGGTAGTAGATATGCTACCACTTTATAGCTCTTATGTATTATTAAAACATCATAAGCAATTTCTTTCTTCATGTGAATGAAATTATGGGGGAAGGGCTGCTTGCTTTGATACACATGTGTACATCAAATGTATCACTTCCCTTCAGTCAGAACTGCAAAGGTCCTTTCATCACTTTAACCTATCCAGCTCTCACTTTCATCTTACGCTAACGAGGGGCTCATTAATTTCTAATCAAAGGATCTTGATTTAGTTCAGGTCCTTTGAGGATATTCAGCCCTCCAACCACAGAAAATGGATGGGGTCATCACATTTTAAACAATACATCTAATGACCAGGGGGCATACATGGGGCTCACGTAAACACACAAAGTGTAGTTGATTGTGTCTCAAAACATTATGGCTACTTTTTAATCAAACGTATTGGATTCTATTCGGCCGAGACTGAGATGAAGAAAATCAGAAATGAGGGAGAAAAAGATGGAACGGTATGAAGACTGAAAAGAGAGTGGCTTTGTGTCGAAGCATGGCAAAAACGTTCACTCGCACATCTGGAAAGAAGACACTATCTCACTGTGTGTGTGTGTGTGTGTGTGTGTGTGTGTGTGTGTGTGTGTGTGTGTGTGTGTGTGTGTGTGTGTGTGTGTGTGTGTGTGTGTGTGTGTGTGTGTGTGTGTGTGTGTGTGTGCAGGAATGGACGTTCCGCCACGTTCCAGATAATTCCATACAGGCGGGTACACACACTCTCCCTCTATACTCCCGTCCACAGCTCAACTAACACACCATCGGTGACTCTAGTGTGTGCTTGTGTGTAACTGTCCAGACTCAGTGAAACAGACGACTGCGCTTGTCTGTCATAGTCTGTTTAAGAAGAAATTCTGCCTCCAGACTCTTAAACTGCAGCTGCTAAGAGCCAGAGGAGCAAACTACAAGTTTTATCAGTAAAAAACACACTCAGTCTATCAGCCGAATCAATCATGTCTCTACAGACCTCTACCTCGACTACAAACCATATAAATCATCATATAAAAGCAGTCGTGCCATCTTAACAGCAGAAAATATCTAAATCAAAAAATCCTATGAGAAATTGTGTTTCAGGATGATCTGGTTATCTAATCAGTATCAGAGTTGGTACATTATCTAATCAAGGTAAAGCGTTACAGCCTTCAGCTTTCAATAAGAGAGAAAATAGTATTTTTGAAGATCAAGGCTTAGATGAACAGAAAAAGATGTATATGGTCAAAACAAAAAAGCCAGAACAATAACTTTCAAAACAATTAGCTTATTAGGAATCAAAATAGTTAGAATAATAGTTACAGAGCATTGACTTTTACTGCTAAATTGATTGCATTCATTAAAAAGATGAATTAAATTATATCTACAGCATGTTTCAGAGTCAATAGGAGGATTTGCAGTCATGTTGCTGTCAATTCTCCCAGCTGAATAACATCTAGGGTATTTTTCCTAATGTGGGACAGATCATACCACTGGACAGCCAATAATGTCACTGCCCAGCTTAAACTCATAACGTTATCAAAGACCTGACCCTGTTAGAACCACTGTGTAATATCATCTTTGGTTCAAACAAAAGGCCAGGTGCACATACAGAAAAAAAATATTCAATTCTATCTTGTTCAATATTCAATTCTTAAACCATAGACAACAAAGGTCTATGTGAGACAAAAAATAGCAGCCACAATTATCCATTTGTGTCACAGTGCCATCTAGCATCAAAATGAAGATCTGCATGACATTTTCTGCAGTCAATAAATTGAAAACAAAAATGTTTTGTTTTTAAACCTGTAAAATTGAAATATCAGAAAAATCTTGACAGAATGTCATTCAACAGAATGACATACTGCACTAACGATCATTGGGATGAATCCAACAAAGGGCCGTGTCGTTCCCTACCATTTCAAATTGTTTAGTGTAACATCATAGAGTGGAGTAGAAATATGTGATAATTATCCAATCAGAATAAAATAAAAGTTGTTTACAGAAAATGAAGTCTTTTCATTGTGTGTTTAATATGTCAGTTGGATGACTGGACAGGTAATTATTGGGAGAAGGCCGCATGCCCTGTGTAGATTGGCTTATGGTAAAGGCGGGTCGGCATAAAGCGGGGTGTTTACATCATACTGATTCAAGATCAGTTTTCTAAGAACAAATTGAGATTGAAAGAGTGGAATTAATTTGTAACCGATCCTCTGTTAGATTGGGTAAAGAAAGCAAAAGTAGGGGCAGCTAAATATCCAGCACTGACCCAACAGTTTCACAGTGTTGAAACGGTAACACAGGGGTGGATTATATTGTCACTTATCACAGGAACCCAAGCACTATTTTGCTTTCTGCCTTGGTGATTTTAATGAATACTATATTGCCATAGTCTTGAGCCATACAATGCTTCGGTATGATTTAACTCATTGTAACATTTTCTTGTAATGTGTGAGTCAGATGGCAGTACTTGGTTTATTGAACTGGAAAGGCATGTAAAATCACACACCTGCTGGGCTTTAGTATCGTGTGTGTGTGTGTGTGTGTGTGTGTGTGTGTGTGTGTGTGTGTGTGTGTGTGTGTGTGT